>NW_008358101.1:424191-432107 GCF_000622305.1 Nannospalax galili
CAGATTTCTTTTGTAGTTTTTGATTCTTGTGTGAGACTCAAGCCTTCAAGTTTAGGTCTGCTTCTTTTTTGAACTTTATGTGTCTTTGTGGTTTACTTTTTGGGCATAAAAAGCTGATTCCTCTAAGCTTCTGTTCTGTTTTTTTGATTTTATATTGGAGTGGCCAGATTGCTTTCTCTTTGGGAGTTCCCACAGAGGCCCAAGTCAGATGAGGATCAGATGCTCTCAGTCTTTCTCTTAAGGTCTGGATCCCTCCAGGAAAGATTTTGGCCTCAGGAATTTGGGGGTTAGAGTGATCTGGGAGCCTGGCCCAGGAAAGATGCTGGTCTATGGCAGCTGGTGGCCATGCCACCCAGAGATACAAAGTAAGATGGGGGTAAGAAGTGGCCACAAGACCTCCTGGGGACTGCACTGTTGAGCTAACTTGGTCTGCATTCAAAGGACCAGGAAGAGGAAAGGTCAGCCCAGGCATCTAGGAAAGAAGCTGGCATGTCCGATCATGTAAGCCCAGGGAAGTAGAGGGAGGTGATGGTGGGGCCAGGCCCAGAGTGCTCCTGGAGACCCGAGAAGGAACTGATTTGGTATGGATGCAGTGGTGGTTCCCCATGTGTTTGGGGTGCCAAGACAAGGAATGGGACCGTGCCCAGGCTAGGAAGGAGGGGTAGTGAATCAGGCTGGGGGAGTCAAAGCATAGTGGGCACCATCAACTTACCCCAGAGTGAGGCCTGCAGGTCGGTGAGAACCATTGATGTCACTTTAATCTGTCCACACATATATACATATTCATGGATGATATGTTTGATAACATCCAAATATTAGCAATAAATAAACTGGTGATTACAAATTATACTATGTTACAAGGACTGAACTGAATACTTCAGGGACACAATTTGTTTTAATTATTACCCCACTATAACACACTACTATTATTAATTATATTTTCTATATGAGAATATTGGAAGCTTGCAAGTGTAAGGTTCATTATACCACCTAAATTCACGTATCTTTAGAGATAGTAACAATGACTATCTAGAAACTGAATTTGCAACCCATTTTCTCTTTCTTTCACCTCTCTCTCTCTCTCTCTCCCTCTTGCTCACCTAAAATACCCTTTAGCCACGTTGTTTCTGTCAAAGCATCGAAATATATCCAGAGAATATGCTTTTCCATAAAGAAACATGAACACTGGCCAATATTGTTTTGAGCTTTATTTAAGCTTCTATTATATTCAGGTGATGCTCTCCAAGAATGATTAAATCTATCAAGAGTGAACCCCTTTACACCTAGCATTGACACCTGGCCCTAAGTGAGAGTGGGGGTCATCAGCCAAACCACCCCTTTGCTGGCAACCTTCCAGTTATTGCCTTGCAGGAGTGTGACTTCCTCCCCATACCCCTATTGTTTCTGACACTTTGTAATTGCTGTAAGGAACCTCTGCAGCTACAGAGAACCACCACTGCCAAGGCTGAAGACTCATTCCTGCTACAGTCACTCCACACAGCACTGGGAAGCTACTTAGGCAAACCTGGATGACCCAACTTACATGCAATTATTCTCTTGCACGCCAGAGTGGGACAGTGTTGACACTGGCCACCAAACAGGAAGCCCGTGATTGGGCAGACAATATACTCCATGCAAGCGAAGAATGGTGCATGCATGTTAACAGGCGATTCAATTCCATCCTGCTCCTTTGATGCCCCCTAGATTTTAATTTGTGCTTCTGTATAGGAAAGAAGGATAGAAAAAGGGTTGTAAAATAACTGATAGAAGGATGTAGGCATGCTTCAACATACATTTAGGGAGAGAAAGAGAGAGAGAGAAAGAGAGAGAGAAGAGGTCCAAATAAATTCAGGAAGCTTACCATTTCAATGAGTTTACATAAATATTTGTCAAATCCTTCATTCTAGCTTATGACTACACTAGCCTGTAACAAATGTCCTTAGTTTCTCCTGACAAATAATCATTCTAAGGAAATAGTAAATCAGGGCCTGATTTCTGTATTTTCATATATTAGGTGATATGTCAAGTCATGAAATGAAATTCATACAAAGCAGTGTATAGTTATGCACAGGAATAGATCAGACAATACATGTCTGGAGAGAGGACTTAGCATTTAACAGCACTGGCTGTTCTTGCAGAGGACCTGGATTCGGCTACTAGAACCCACATGGCAGCTAACAACCATACAAAATTTTGGTACTGTATTCTGGTCTCCATGGGCATTGCATACACGTGATGTACTTTTATACATATAGACAGAACAATTACACACATAACATTAAAAATAAATAAATAAAATTGGAATAAAAGCAATGGAAGCTCACCCAAAGAAGTAAACATATTTGAGTGTTTTCAAAAATATATAAATTCAGTTAATTAGCTAATAAATGTATTCTAAGATATGTAGCAACCACATGTAACTAATGAAAGAATGACTTTGCTGGATGTGGTATCACATGTGTTTGATCTCAGCACTTTGGAGGAAGAAGCAGCAGATCGCTGTGAGATCGAGCACTATATAGCAAGTTCCATGGCAGCTGAGGCTACAGGAAGATCCTGTCTCTAAAAACAGAGACAAAAAAACAACAAAATAAAAACAGTATTAATGTTTTGCTGAAGCATTTTTAAGACATTACAGTTTTCGCTGAAGAAATATACAACCTGCTTTAGTTTTAAGGCCAAGAGTAGATCTAAATTATGAGAACCACTTATTCCTTCAGATGTTTCCTGAAATCGTTCTCTCAAGCCAATCTTCTATTCAAGCTTTATCACCAGCATCATTTAGAGGAAACTGAAGCAAGGATTCACACCCATTTCATCAGAGGATTATGTTCTTTGATCCTAAAATCACATTCACACAATAATAAGTCTTTACTTTCTCAATCAGTAAACTGTGCTTTCAGCATTTTTCTTTTATATGTTAATCAATAATACCCACATTCATTCAGTATCTTGGGTGGAGCAAAAGTGGGGTTCTACAGGATTAAAGTCAGATACCTGGGTCAAAAGAAGAAAACAAGTCTCAGTGAACTTTTTACACTATAAACAGTAGTAGACTTTTTGGTTGAAAGATTCAGTCAAAGTCATTATTTTAATATGTCAATATAGTAAAGTCATTACTGTAGCTCTCCATTCTTTATTTTATAAATGAAGAAGCATGCTCATACTGTAAAAGAAGACATTCTTTATCACAATTCCCTCTTTTGTTAAATCAAAGAAGCAAGTCCATGAGGATTGTCATTAGAAGCAGGCTTGATAGAGTGCTGTGTGCCAGAGAAGCAGCATGAGGAACATGACATCATCCAGGGTCGGGAAAGGGTACAAGCAGGGCAGTATTGCAAAGAGAAGGCAAGGAACAGGACAGCTATTCATGGGGTTGAAAATCCAGAATCTCTCTTCTCTTGCAAGGTTTCTGTCTTCTTGTATGGTTCTGCCAGTCGCTCTGCAATCCAGAGAGGCAGTTAAGATGAAGCACAAGTGCAGAGCCTTGGGTCTATACTGAGAAGAATGGTATCCAGATATTAGATGACCATTATGAGAGTTTACATAAAACTTTAAGTTGTGGTAGACTTCTTGATACTAAAGATGATTCTCAGCAGGTGTTAGGAGGGAAAATGAGAGGACCAGTGTTATAAAAATTTAAATTACTTTCTAAAAGAGTTTGTTCCTGAATAGCTATATCTTAATCCCCTTTGTATTGTTTATATATTTAACTTTTGAATAATAAAGGAGTTAATATAATTATGGCTTGTCTTTGTGGGAACGTCATGAGAGACATGAAATTCACATAGCTGGTAAAAAGTGATAAAAGTGTTAGATATATAAGCAGGACAACTAACTGTTTTGATTTGTTTTGGGACCCACCTTATGAACAGTAGGAAAAATAAAGTCAATTTAAAAGGACCACAGGAATTTATGTTAGTAACTTTCATTTGCCAAAATTCATTAGGATGAACACTTAGACGTTTGACTTCTCTCAAGATTATGGTATTAATGATTGGCAGTCATACAGGATTGCATACTTTTTTGAACTTGTTACATATGATAATTTAAAAAAAATGTAACTAGGCAGCTAGCATGGTGATTTTCTCTGTGAGGAGACAAGTTATTCTGCATGGGATCAAATGTTTTGAAGTAACACAGGATTAGTATGTCTATGAAGGAGACTTTAAATAGAGGCAAATATTAAAAGAAAAGGACTGAGGAATGAGTCAACATGGCTTGAAACAATGGTGGGATGTCTTGAATCAAATAGTGAAAGTCTTTAGTTAACTAGAGGGTGGTTTATAATTTGAAAACTGAAAGGGTCACTAAAAGTTATGCCTGCTGGGTGGGATTTGCTCTGAGGGTTATAAAACAATGCTATATTTTGGAACCACATTATGGTTCTGAAAAAAAATTTGTTACTGCATCAGGAATGGGATGTATATTTATGGAAGAAAATGTTTTAATAGGAAAACGTAATTCCACATGAAAGGAAGTGAAAGAAAGCTTGTCAAAAAAGAAAGAAAGAAAGAAAGAAAAGTAAAGAAAAGACAGAGAAAATTTCCTGCCTTTCTTTTGAGTTCTATAGAAAAAAATTTGAAATTATTTGGAGATATGGAAAGATAACATATATTGGGTAGAACTAACCACTTTAAAGTTCTTTAAAAGGGAGTTAAGTGTTTAATCACTGCAGCAAGGGACAAAGGAGTTAAAAGTAAATAGGAATATCTAAGTGTATTTGAGAATGTTTTTTTATTTGTTTTGATTTAAATTCATCTTCTAATGTGACTGCTGTAAAATAAGAGGAGTTAAAGGGGCACCACAGTGTTGCAGGGAGAATTTAGAAGATTTTCTTCTTTAAGAGAAGCAAAAATGTGAGAAAAATCCAAATTGGAAGTTCTGAAAAAAGTTGAAGCTAATTGACATTGAATAAAAGCTGCTGAAAAGAACGTAGTGGATTAGACAATTGTAATTTATTGTATTTAATTTTAAACATATTGACAATATATCCAAGACAGTTCTATAGAATATTAGCTGATTCAGTTTTTTCTGGGGCTAACCATAAACAAAAGTTTTTTGATAAACCTTGTAAATCTTTTGAAGCAACTATAGTTATATTTCTTTAAAGGAGGCTACTAATATTTTCCATGTAATGATATATATATATATATGTATGTGTGTGTGTGTGTGTGTGTGTGTGTGTGTGTGTGTGTGTATTAGGTGTTTTTCACATCTACTAATTATTAAGGAGCAAAATTTATGCTTTGAAGGATTATTATTTTTTAACATTTTTTAAAATTTTTAATAACTACATGATTAGAAGAAGTATTTCATTACAGCTTTAACATATTCAGTAACACACTCCAGAGCAAAGATGCATCTCTTTCGAAAGTGGCTATAAAATTTTTAGGTTCACTGTTGAATTAATACAGTTATACAGACCATTTTTGAATGAAAAATTTCAATTTAAAAATAAGATATAGATACCAAACTACTGAAGGCAGTTGTAGAAATGCTATATCTTTAAAAAGACAATCTTTTATCCAATAGTAATAATACAGCAGTTTTGAGGGAAAGTGAACTCTGGGAATGGTTACTGAACATCTAAAAAGTCAGGTAAAACATTCTGAAATTTTAAAAGAGTTTTGTAATATTTAGTCAAAAATAAGTGCTCTTAAATAAACCTTGATAATACATATATTTTATTTTTTAAGTCAATCCTTATACTAGTAGGTGACATTAGATGAATAACAACATTTATTTAAATAGTGTATAGGTTTATAGTGAACTTTGACTTTAGAGTTTGGAGGTTTAGAGTGAACTTTTACTTTAGTATGTGTGTGTGTGTGTGTGTGTGTGTGTGTGTGTGAGACCTTAAGTCTCATCTATTACATATCTAAAATATCTAAGCAAAACTTCATAACATATAAAAAGTCTTTTAGATCATTCTGGAAATATCCTGTCATCTTATTCTTCAAACATAAAATATTCTTAACTAGAATTCTCCCAGTCTTACATCCATCTAAGATTTTTTTTCTCTAGTTGACAATCTTAATATTATGAGACAGAATAAATTTATGCCGGGCGTGGTGCCACACTCCTTTAATCCCGGCACTTGGGAGGCAGAGGCAGGCAGATCTTTGTGAGTTTGGGGCCAGCCTGGTCTACATAGTGAATTCTAGGACAGCTGGAGCTACAGGGAGACCCTGTCTCTAAAAGAAAAAAAAAATAGAAATTTATTGTCTGTTAAGAGAACTTTCTCTCTGGGTGTATTATGCAATATCTCTCCCCTTAAACTTTCTAACAACAAACTAGTGTTTGACTCTACAGTTGTGAATAATAATCCAATTACACCAATCCAACTAAACCTGGACTTTCTTGGAGTAGCTGAAACTAAATCATAAGAATTTTATGGGTTCAATCTGAATGACATTTGAGTGAGCAAAATTTTTTTTATAATCCAATATGAATTACTTAAGATTAAGCCCAAGTTTTTAAATAGTTTTCCATAAGTTTGTAGGGGCTTTAAATTTTTTCCTGTTACATATAAAGTGATAAGAAAATTCTCTATTATTCTAGAACTAGGGAAGAAGGTAGCTTGACTCTTATTTTCTTAGGTCTTGGCAAGCTTAAGGATGACTACCATAAATTTGGGGGAATATTTAACTTTTGCTAAAACTAAAATGATAAGTAATTTCTCTGTTTTCTTAGGGCTAAGGAGGGAGCTGACCTGACAATGAAGCAAGCTTAAATGTGGCTCCACTTACCTTGTATCATGAAGGACTGAAACTTTAATGGGAATTTCTTAACCAAAATGGAATATCCTACACTGGGCATGGTGGCACATGCCTTTAACCCCAGCCCTCAGGAGGCAGAGGCAGGCATCTCTTTGTGAAATCAAGCCCAACATGTCCACATAGTGATTTCCAGGAAATTTGGAACTAGGTAGACCCTATGAAAAACAAACAAACAAACAAAAAAACCAAACAAACAAACAAACAAAAAAAAACCCAACAAAACAAAAATAGAGCATCTCTTTAGCTGCTCTTACTACAAACATTTGAATTTTTTATTATTTACTTTTATGTGTATGAGTGTATTGCATGCATGTACGGAAGTGCACCCATGCCATGCTTGCCTGCAGAGTTCAGAAGAGAGTCATATCCCCTGGAACTGGAGTTATGGACAATTGTTTGCTACCATTTGGGTGCTGGGAATTGAACTTTGGTTCCTCTGCTAGAGAAGCCAGTGCTCTTAATGCTGAGCTACTTCTATCCCTACAAGCATGTTTATATAATGAAATAAGTAAAACTAATTTCTGTTGGAAATATGTCATCCCTTAGTTCTTCTCCAAGGCATAAAGTTTGTATAGAGAACTGTTTATTTTTCTCCCCTTGGTCACTAAGTCAGAGGTCAGCCTGTCCCAGGAGTATTTGAAGGCTATTTTAAGATGAAGCAGTTTGTGTCTGAAGTGGTAGGACCAAATTTTCATCTATAGAGCCAAATTTCTAGGGAATTCAACAGGACATTTCAATTTACTAAAATTCAAAAAACACATTTGCTTCTCTTAAAATTAAATCTATTGGTTCTTGCACTGGGAACAGAAAACACAAAAGTTAGAATACTTGTTTGAAGGATCTCACTATGATACCTCTAAATTTTATTTTATAAGAGTATGTGGCAGTTAACACTCATAAAGAAGGAGAATCAAGCTAGAAAAAGTATCTGCCTTTACTATTACCTAACTTGAGCTTCTCTCTGGCTATATTGAGGTGACTAGATGTTTGAGAGCTTATATCCATAATTAGTTAGCTTATGTCTGGAAGTAGGAAATCAGTCTGTCTTCTGAATTTTTCCTAGTAGAGGTCATTTATTATTCTCTAGTTTGACTTCAGGCCAGGCTTGAATGAAGAAAAAAATACATACACACA
>NW_008358101.1:434412-449609 GCF_000622305.1 Nannospalax galili
ACAGGCTACAGATGTGCTGTTATGCCTGTCTCCAAATTGCTCCAGTTTTGCTCTCTAGGTCTCTTTCTATCCTACCCTCCTGAGGTACCCCAAGGACAGAGGTTTTGTCAGATTTAGCAGCTTCTCTCACTGACAAGACCTAAATTTTCCTGTATCTCATCCTTCTTTATTAGTGACCATAAAGAAGACACAGCCTATTTACAGTAGTTATCAATGTGACTCTTTAATACATTATGACATTAATTGATTTAAATTTAATTAATTTTATATTTTGCCTGTTTTTTTTAAACTTCTGGAGTAAGTATTCACCTTCCATGTATTATATAATTCCACCAGCTTATAATGATTATAGTTTAAGGCAAGTCTTGAATCCTTGTGGGCTAAATTGTTAACATTCCCTTAAACAGTCCCTTTGACACTCCCACTTTTTAATTTAGAATTTGTAGACAAACACAATAGTGTACAGGATGAACTTCTTTTTTAAGGAGGGTTATCATTTTGCCTGTCTGCATTTAAAAAAAAATCTACATTATAATTTACCACATGCAATCTTCACTTAAGTATACATGATTTAGAAAATGTAGACTAGAGAAAACAACACCAAAAAGAAAATGAAAAGATCGCATATGAATGTTGCCTCTCCTTAATGTATCCATGTCATTTTCACTGGAAAATGAGTTCAAAGGAATCATAAAGATGGACAAAAAAATATGACAACAAAGATATTTTGAGGAAGGAAAGGATATTCTATCTCATGGACAGACAGGTTTAAAGATGCCGGGAGAAAAAGCTAACATCAACTTCTGCAGCCATTAAACCATGTCCATTATTTTTTTAAATTAATTTCTTCTATTGCCTTTTGCTGCAGGGAAGGAAGTTCCGTGGAAGGCAAGAATATTAGGCAGAGGAGGTTCATGAAGTTGTATAAAGCATAGTTTCTTTGGAAGTTTGACTTTTTCTCTTGATAAGGCTGAATTTCTACCTTAATTTGATGCCAAAGAGTTGAATGCAGTAACATAGTTGGCCATCATTTGTTTTTCCAATATTCTGAGTTCAGGGTCTCAAAGGTGGGACATCAGATAAAATATTTCTGAATAACATTTATATGTTCACAAATTTTCTTTGATGACCTTTTAGTTCTAATTCCCTTTAAGTAAATTAGTTAATTGCCTTGAATTCATGTAAGACTTAGTAGACAGAGATCCCCATAGTGAAAACAGAAAAGATAAATGGAAGTGAAAATTCTGAACATAGTTCCTGGTAGTTCAAGCCTGATAAGAAAGGACTAAAGAATTACTGAAGAATGTCAGTGCAAGCTATCAGGAAAGTCTGTGTTGTCCTATCACTTACCTCTGTGACTAAGAGTATCCAATTCCGTTTTCCATTTCCATTTCTATTCCCAGTTTTCCTCCAGACTTGTTTGGATGCCTATTCATGACTTAGCATTCCATAATTCCCTTTTTTTCTAGGACTTCTCTGGCCTCTGGTCTGTGAGTTTAGAGTAGGGAGCCCACTCCTCACAGGGGACACCATGATGTGTTGTTTCTAAGCCACATTACATTTATACCTGGATAAATACACAGCCTGACTCTTAGCTTCAGTTTTCAGGCCAATAGTGGACAGTAACTGTGATAACCACCTGTTCCTTCTCAGGGCTTTGCTTTGATATGTTAATTAAATACACACGTTCATTCACTATCTTGTGTAGAGATCAAGGTGAGGTTCTGAGGGATAAAGGACAGGTACCCTTGTCAAAAGAGAAGCACATGACTCAGTGAGCTTGTTCACGTTATAGACATTAGTAACCTTTTGATTGAAAGGTTAAGGGAAAGTTATTAATTCAGATTATGCCCATATTGTAAAAGTCATTCCTACATTTTGCCAGATAGGCACTATTCTAAGAGAAGTTATTCTAAGAAGGCAACTGTTAGAAATGTTAGAGTAACAGAGTACAAAACCTGAAAGGAAACACTTCTTAGAGGACCATAAGGGCAGATTTTACCTGATAGAAGAGAAGCAATGAATTTGAGATTTTGGGTCCTGAATGTAAGAAAGACTAAATAAAATAAATAAATAAATAAATAAATAAATAAATATTAATGAGTTAATTTAAAGGAGCTTCTGAGAACTGTGATATATCATTATATCATGCCTATTATCATTTAGTATAAGAGTTTCTGGAACCTGGGCATGTTGACACATGCCTTTAATCCCAGGATTTGAGGGGCGGAAGAAGGCAGATCCCTGTGAAATCTAGGTTAACCTGGTGTACTTATGACTTCCAGGACAGTTGGGGCTACAGGGAGATCCTGTCTCTACAAACCAACAAACAAAGCAACAAAAAAACAATGCCAAACAAAAGAATTCCTCGAGAAGAAAGAGGAGAAGGGATAGAGGAAGCAGAGGAAGAGGAGGAAGAAAAGGAGGAAGAGGAGGATAGAAACAGAGAAGAAAAGAGGAATTTTCAAATTAATGATCCCAAATATTCTAAATATCATACAAACACTTACATATCCAAGAAGTTCAGCAAGCTCCAAATAGGAAAAAAAAAAATCAATGATAGAAGTTAAATTGATGATATCCAAAATGTTAAAAGACCAAGACAAAATTATGAGAATAACATAAGAAAAAATATTTTGTGGCATGTATTAGGCCTGAATACATTGACCTATATCAGTCTCTTCACAAAGGAGTTTGTTAAAAGTTGCCACCATAGCAGTGACTTTAAACCTAATTTGGTGTGCAGGCAGTTTGTAACCTCTCTAAAGACTATTCCTATACTCATTTGGACAAGCAGCTTGATCTCAGCCAATAACAGTAGATGAAACTTCAGGCAATTCCAGGGAAAAGGCAGTCCAATTATTCCCAGGTAATACAAACATCAGATTGTATAAATCAGGTAATCTCAGAGTGTCATTACTTTCTTTCTTATAAACATAGCAAACCACATTGACTGTGAAAGACTGCTGAGAACTATCTAGCATTGCATGATTTAAATAAAAGTCCAGAATATGAGTTGTTACAACTGCCATACAGAAAGAAAGTAAATTTATGATGTCAAGGGCCTGGGAGTAGAGGAGAATATGGATGGTCTGTTAATGAATATGAGCTTTATTTGGAGAGTTAAACAGTGTAGAATTATACAGCAGTGATAGTTAACTTTTCTGTAACTACCTAAAAACTGATGAACTGTATATTTTAAAAGTATGAATCCTATGTTTTGCATGAATTATTCCACAAACTTTATAAAATAATAACTTTGCAAGGGTATTCATAATTAGAAAGTCATCATATTTATGAATGATATAATGTATAAGTTGATAGGGAGCATAATGAATACTGTTCTCATAGTTCAGTACAGTCTTTGTGAGTCTAATGTTCATATTAACATGATCATTAAAATGACAAGATGTAAAAGTATCATAAAGCATTCTTTGGGCTGGTCTTCTGCTTAAAAAAAGATTGCTTTTATTTTCAATTATGTGTATATATGTGTGATGGGAGAATCTGTGATCTGAGCACATAGGCAGAGCTGGATTTCTTAGAGCTGTAATTAAAGGTAGTTGTGAGTCCCCTGACATGTGTTCTGTGAACAGAATGCAGGACCATTTACAAGAGGAGTAAGCACCCTAAACTGCCGAGCCATCTCTCCACTCTGTCTTTTGCTTTTATATACCATAAAAGGTATCCTACACATAGCACCTTGGAAAAAAGTCAGAAAGGTGTCACAAAATGCCAGGAATGATGAAAAGCCTATGAGAGCCTGTGATAACTCAAGTGACAGTCTCTTGACACATTTATAATTTTAACTAATTAGAAGTTCACAATTAGTGGTGTCACAGTTACCTAGAACTGATTATGTCTCATGAATATTTTAATATTTAGTACATTTTAATTAGGTGATATTGATTTACCAGTTTTTTTTTCAGTCTTAAAAGATTCTGCATCAAAAGCAGTATTTTTATTTAAATAAAAATGTGTATTTTCATTTTCTGTATTTTATTAGACTTATGTATTTTGATTAATATGTGGACAAAGAAGGGCAATGTAGTCCAAACACAAACATAAATACACAGTTGATAGTTAACAACATGGATATGATTTATACAGGTGTATTTACATAAATATTATATTATTTTTGTGCAAAATGTTGAAAAAAATTGTAAATGAACCAAGACAAAATATTGAAAAATTTTGAAACTCTTAGTTATACTATAAATTTTACACACATGATCTGTTTCATAATTTATTATAAAAAGATTCACACATTTATAATAAGTATTTAAATTTATGAAATTTTTGCTTGCTTGCACATACTACATGGTCCCATCCACAGTGCAGAAACCCAAACAACTTAGAGCTTCAGTGTTAAATCATGATTAGTCACCTGTAGTACAAACTGTTGTAGTGCAATAACTTCTTATCTGCCTCATGTTGTTCACGTGGTGAACTCAAATGTTCTGAGTTGCTTCTTAAAATTCTAAATGATGTCAATCATCCCTGTTTAAGTGGTTGTCTCTCCAGTAAATTGCACAGCACTATAAAGACAGATCTCTCACATTGTTTATTCATTCTTCATGATACATGGTACATAAGGCATACAAAATATGTGTTGATCCATTTTACATTACCGAGAAGACTTCTGATCAACATCAACAAGGTATTCATTATTCATTATTATATGGGGGTATGATGACACATGCCTGTAATATCAGCACTCAGGAGGCAGAGGCAGGCAGATCTCTGTGAGACTGAGGGCAGCTTGGTATACATAGTTAGTTCTAGGCCAGCTAATGGTTACAGGGAGAACTTGTCTTAAAAAACAAATATATATTATATATATTCATTATTAAGTTTTGGAGTAATAGACTTTGTATGCTGATTTTTGACTACATGTGGGGTTAGTGTGCCTACCATCTGCTTAGTTTAAGGTTCAACCATATCAATATATTTCACATATGTGTCTACAAAATTGACTTTTTGGAAAGTAAACAAAAAATCTCTGATACTCAACACGTGCAGGAGCTGGACAGATGCTCTACACTTGGACTGTAGCTAGACATTTGTGTTCTCTTATTGAAAATTACAACTAGCAATTTAATAAAACATCACTTATAGGGAAGGCCACTGCATGACTCTGATGGATTTTTAACAAATTAGCCTATGCTATAATCTTATATAGATATAGAAAAGTCATCAACATCACCCAAATCTAACAGAATACCCAAGCTCAGTCACACTGAGCAATTGCTCACTCTATTAGGAAGCTTGTTTCAACCCTATCTTGTCTCCCATCTTTCTGGATAAGAGTTATTATGAGCAAATCACAGTATTGTTCTTTCTTCTTGAAAAGGTTCTGTTCAGAGTGAAGCATGTTTTCTTGAGAAACACACACAAAATCATAAGTTCAATCTGTACTTCTAGTGCCATTTGCTGAAGAGTCTCGAGGGCTTCAAGTATGTGCCACTGTGTATCAATTCTCTCCTTGCAGTGAGCTAGGACCCCAACTTTCTCAACCACGGGGTATCCCTGAGAGTGTTTCTCAACTAGCAATAAGGTCAGTGGACACATACACGAAGTTATTCACAATTAAAAAGCTAAATACTGAAACATATATATTAACCATGTCAATCAACAGAATTCTGGAAATTAAGGTATTTAAATCTTGCTGATTTACCTTGTCCAGATGATTAGATGAAGAAATAGGTGATTAGTAAAGCATGCACATTTGAAGATGTCAGGGTTACTTTTCCAGAAATGATTGAATCATAAGGTTTCATCAAATGAATGAATTAACCCTTGGTGGAGTCATAATATACTGGCATTATAGAAAGGTTGTGAAACATAGGAGGGGGCCTCATTGGAGAAAACATGTCAGTGACAACATGTACTTGGGATCACATCTCCCTTGGCTTCTTCCTGTATTCTCACACTCTGATTTACATCTGCAGTGACATGAGCTGCTCTGTCCTATCTTCTCTTTCATGATGGATTACACCTCTAGTATCCACAGACAGAGTCAATCCATTGAGCATCTATTATATATTTGATCACAGATTCTTAAAGGTAGTCAACAAACAACTCAATAATAACATACTTGTATATAAGATTTGGAATAATATTGCTAGCTAAAAAGAATTGTATTTAGAGTTTCTCCAGACTTCTTGTTTAAAATGTAGTTAGTATAGTATAATTATGCAAAGATAATGATAATTTATGTTGTCATGTCTATCAATAATTGCATTAAAACAATCCCTACTCCTCATCTCTAGGTAATAGGTGGACAGTATTTAACCAGTGACTGCCTTTCTTTCTTACATACCATAGCACATCTCATTTCATGTGCAAGTGTTCAAGAGAGGAATGTAGTGAAAAAACAAAACTGAAAGCATATTTTAGAGAATGAAATGTCTTTGTAACATATAAAATTGAATTTCCATGTAAAATTTGTCAGTTCCATTGTTTAGTTGAAGTCTGGTCTTGGTACTTTGCAATACCTAATGAATATGCTATTATCATGTTAAGATATGACTCTTTATGTTTTACAGTCATTTTAATTAAATAGAAGTGAAGTGAAAATATTGGATGCATTCAAAGGACATTTAGCAGCCCAAGACATTTTGTGAGAAAACTAAAAATATATTACTTGCCAAGAGATTTTGTTAAGGTCAATTCAGGTAAAATTGCTCTCATAAGAATCCTTTTGCATGCATTGACTTCCTGGTCACAAAAAGATTCTTCCCAGCCAATCAGGTGAACATACAGGTAGTTTAAAGAAATAATAGTATCATGAAACTGTGGAGTATTTTTTATTCTTATGTAAATAATTTAGATACTTCTGACTACTTTGATTTCTTTATCAATTTATTCCAGTTAAAAAATATTTTATTTATTATTTTTATTTTATTTGTATGAGTGTATTGCCTGCATGTATGTGAGCGCATACATGTAGTGCAAAGCCGTGGAGGTCAGAAGAGGGCGTCTGATCCCCCTGGAACTGGGATACAAACAGTTGCTAGCCACCATTGTGCACTGGGAATCAAATCGGGTCTGCTGCAAGAACAGCCAGTGTTCTTAAACACTGAGCCATCTCTCCAGCCCTGAAAAATCTTATAAATAATGAATAATTATGGGATTTTGAAGATTCTGTGTAGCAAAAGAATGAATGACACTGAAGCATTGTTTACATTTAAAATCACAATATTTCAGATATGAAGAATAGAAGTCAATATAAAATCAATTTCACCTGCTTCTTTTAATTATTTTATGGTAGATTCCAATGAAGGTGAGTCAGTGACATGGATCTCATTGCACTTATTCTCCAGACTTCTTGTCTAAAATGTAGGTAGTATAGTTTAATTATACAAAGATAATGATGATTTATGTTGTAATGTCTATCAATAATTGCATTAAAATAATCACTACTCCTCATCTCTAGGTAATAGGTGGAAAGTATTAAACCAGTGACTGCCTTTCTTTCTTACATACCGTAGCACATCTCATTTCATGTGCAAGTGTTCAAGAGAGGAATGTAGTGATAAAAACAAAACTGAAAGCATTATTTTAGTTAAGGCTCTGCCAAGTAATGTCAACTCAGTTTCCTCATCTGTGAATAAGGAAATCTGTATTCTTACATTCGCACTTAGAAGGTCACTCCCTGAACTTACAGATTCTTAGTCCAGTGCATCCCAGCATCTTGACCATGCCTTACACCGATTTTATTCTTAATTATCACTGTCTGAGAGAACAATAGAAAGGGATAAATATGAGAGGCAGAATAAAATAAAGTCCAAGGTTGTGCAAATGAAACAAACAAATATCAAAAGGTTCCACTGCTGTTCTGGATAAAGAGATTGAAGTTTTTAACAATTACAATGAAGCTATGTACTAATCAAACAAACAAGAACAATAAAATGCATGCTTGCTGTAAGTATACTTAAATTTCTATAATTTAAGCATTTGTTTCCATATTGTGTCCTGCTTTTGTTTAACAAGGTCAATAGGTTTTTAGTGGATTATGAACAGCTGAAAACTTGAGTTTTAAAACCACACTACTGTGACTAAAACTCCATTCTAATATTCTACTCAGATTATTCATTAATAGAAAGTGTTTTTTTTTTATTTTTTGTATGTATGAGTGTATTGCCTTCATGTATATAAGCACACCCATGCAGTGCAGTGCCTGTGTGAGTTACGGATGGTTGTTACCTGCCATGTGAGTGCTGGGATTCCAACCTGGGTCCTCTGCAAGAGTAGTCAGGTCTCTTAAACTTTGAGGCATCTCTCTAGTCCCAGAAACTGGTTTTTGCAGCAATGTTCATGAATTATATTTCATGCTTGTTAACGTCATGCATCAAGTTGCAATGTGGCGCTACCTGCAGTTTTCATGAATTATTTTAAGCATTTTTTTTTCTTTTTGGAAACATTAAAGAATAAATAAATTTGAATAGAAGGATAATTCTTCCTTTAAAATGAATGTTGTCTTTTAAATGGAAAGTATTCTGCAACAACAACAACAACAACACAAAAACAGCTTTGGCCTTGAATATGGAGAACCCCCACACTGGGTGACACAGACTAGGGCAGAATCAGATGAATGGCAAAGGCCTGAAATTTGTGGCAATTCAGGGATCCCCTTTAGCTATGTCAAGAAATTTCACTTCTTAAGAGATTTAAATTTCTACAGAAATCCAATCCTAATATATGCCTTTTTATTTTGATGAACAGCCAATATTTAAAAATAAACTGAATCAGAAACCCATTACCCATTTAGTTTCTCATTAAACAAAACATTCCTGGAAACTAATATATTCAGTATTTTTGACTGAATAGTTTGTTGAGCATAGCTTCAACCTGAAGGCACAATTGCTATCAAATCATCAGATGCCACAACAATGACCTCTAGATAGAATCGAATTTGTACAAAAAGAGGTATAGAAGATGAAGAAAAAAAAAAGAGTCTCAAAAATCCTTTAAGCCTGTCTTGGTTAGGAAGCAATATTGTTGGGAATTCATGAGTGCATCTTCACTGTTGTATTTGGAAGACACTAACAACAGGTAATGTTGTCCTGTGGTTGGCTTTGTAGTCTTTCTGAGTCCTCTTCCACGATACTCCCTGAATCATAAGTGTAGGGGTTGCATTGTAGTTGTACAGTTAAGTCTGGGCATCCCACAGTCACTTGTTCTCTGCATTTAATCAGTTATAGATCTCTGTAATAGTCTCTACCTCTTGCATAATGAAGTTCCTTTGATGAGTGGTCAAGCTACATTTATCTGTGGGTAGAAGTATTCAAAATATGGTTAGACATTATGTTGGTTTCAGAAAGTGGCAGTTCTAGATTCTCCTTTACAGTCTATGACTGCTTCAGTCATCGGCAGTTGACCAGGATTACACTATAAGGCCCTTCTAGTGAATGGGCCTTAACTCCAATTAGACAGCTGTTCGTTACTCCTAAGATTTCACCTTCTGACAGTGTGAGAGTTGATCCTCTAAGAGGACACTTTTAGGTCAGTTGCAGCTCAATTCCTCCAAGTCCTATGCCAGAAGTGTGTGGTGTCTTCAACAATAGTGTCTTACTTTCAAGTTCTGGGAGACAACCAAGTGCAAAGGCAATAGCCTGTATTGTTTGGAGAGTCTCTCTTGGACCATCTTCGCTAACAACTTGAAGGGAGGTTTCCCATGCTTGGCACTGGGATTAGCTAGCCTACAGTTTTACACACACACACACACACACACACACACACACACACACACACGGTGTTTTAAGTAAACATATAATGTTTCCTTCAAGACATCCTTATTTCTATTAATCTCTCTTCCACCTCTTTTCTCTGTAGTAACTTCCCCTGTACCCAGTTAAAGTCCCTCTCCATCATTTTCCCATTTCTCCCTTGATAATACTATTATCCTACTATCCACATGCCTAGTACTTCTTCTTCTCCTCCTTCCCTTAAGCTTCACTTCTACTTCCCTTGTTTTTGCTGTTACTCAGGATATATACTCACATCTAAAGACCTGTCTGTACCTTGGGTCCAAAAATAAGAATGAACATGCAGTGTTTGTTTCTCTCGGTTATCTCAATCAGTATGATGATTTCTAGTTCCATTCATTTTTATGAAAAACTCAAAATATAGTTTTTCTTTACAAATATATTGCATTCATGTACCTCATTTTCATTAGTTTCTTCAGTTGACAACCATTCAGATTATTTCCATTCCCTAGCTGTTGTAAAAAGAGTAGCAATGAATGTGATTGAGCAAGTATCTCTATAGTAGGATATATATGAAGGAATGTCACTGTCATAAGGTGCATCTTATGAGAATTAGACTTTTGAGAATTAGCAACACTGATTTCCATAGCAGCTGCATCAATTTGCAATCCCACCAGCAGTGGATGAATGTTCCCCCTCCCCTGCAGTCTCACCAGCTTTAGTTGTGAGCTATTTTTTAAAATATTTTATTTATTATTTTTGTTTTATGTGCATGAGTGTATTGCCTGAATGTATATAAGTGCACCTATATTGTGCAATGCCCATGGAGGTCAGAAGAGGGTGTTGTATCCCTTGGAACTTGAGTTATGGATGGTTGTTAGCCACCATGTGGGTACTAGGAATCAAACCCCAGCCCTCTGCAAGATCAGTCAGTGCTCTTAACCACTGAGTTATCTCTCTAGCCCCATGTGTTGTATTCTTGATCTTAGTCATTCTTATTGGAGTAAGACAAAAATCTTAAGTTAGTTTTAATTTGTATTTACCTAATAGCTGAAGGATGTTGAACACATTTAAAGCTACTTTAAAACTTTGTTATTTCTTCTTATGAGAGCTCTGTTTAGATCCATAGTCTATTTGTTGTTATTGTTGTTTTTGTTTGTTTGTTTTTGTTTTTAATTAGGTCATTGGTTTCCTTGTTTTTTAAGTTTTCTGAATTCTTTCTACATTCTGGATATTAATCCTCTGTGGGTTGTACTGTATCAGTTAACATGCCAAAATGGATGAGGGAAATTTCACAAGGTTCCACCTCTACATCAAAAGCTCAGACATGAAAGGCTGCAGAGAGAGAGAGATTCAGGTTTCTCTAGGGATGTGGTCTCTGTTAGGTTACCCAACCTCAAGTCCTCAGCCCTAAATATATCCACACAGGAAGAACCACAAAATGCACTTAGTAGACTGTGTTTGTCTGGGAGTATACATGTGATATATTTACATGTGCACAAATGTAGCCATAATAATTAAAGAAGAGTTCACAAAATTGAGAGGGGGAGATAATTAGAAGAAATGGAGGGCGAGAGGAAACAAGAGATACAAATGATGGAAATACAGCATTCATATATGAAATTCTGAAAAAAAAATAATGCAGGATTAAAAAATGTTTTATGCACTAAACTGCAACAAAGTGAACAGAAGTAAGTACTACTAAAGATGACCTGGAGTTCCATTATTTTATTTATTTGTACTTTAATTCAAAAGAACATTTCTCAATTTAGAAATTGTTTCTAAAAGTCTTTCCATGTCCAGCATTGAAAAGTTAATTACAGTGATTTAAATAATTATTAAAAGTACTGTTTTATACCCCTTATTTTATATTATGAAATGCTAGCATCTGTGGTAAAATTGCTCTCTTTGGGGAGAAGGAAATATATATGATTTTGTTTGTAAAACATTTGCACAATTTATAAATTGAAACTTCATCATTTTTTACCTCTTATTACAGACTGAACAGTATTTTTCCTGTTAAACACAGATAAACACCCTGACAGCTGGAAAATATGCACGTCCTGAAGCAGGGACGATGAAGGTAAGAAAAGATGGGATCTATCTAGCTTAGTTACTGTCACAGAAAAAAGGCAGAGACCAATTTTAGTAGCTAAATTTTACCAACTTCAAACATTTCAGTTTTTCATATCAGCAGACATTTTAAATTATAATCATAAAGCCAGAAATAAAAGCACAGTTGTACATATGTATTTTGAAATTACACATTAAAGTTTGAACACTAACTTTGCTACACATAACACTTGTACTAATTTTCTGTTGCTACCTAATGAATTACACATTTGATGGTGTCAAACTACCTAAATTTACTCTGTCACAGTTTCTTGTTATTGTGCAAGTATGAGTTACTTCAGCCCTTTTCACACCAAGTATTGACAGTGTATGAGCTCATCAGTGCCTCCAAGTCTTTCAAGTACAATGGTGTTGAAATATTGGCCTCCTCTTTATTTGGCCTAAGTCTTCACTTTCATGTAGGTGTCAGGCAAGCATGTTTTTCAGTGGTCAGAAGTGGTTCTCAGGTTCTTGCTTCTTCCTCCTCTGAAAAGGAGGATTGCTTCTTCTAAGCTCACAGGAGACCATCACCTCTTGCAACTTCTCTTCAAAAGCACAGTACATTAGATCTGCACAATCTACAATAATTTCATACTTGGTTAAATCACATTGAAATGATTGGATGGGAGTCTTAATTACATCTATAAAATTTTTTCTCCATATAATAGAGCTTACTCTTAGGAGGAAATGCTGAAAGTATTACTGAGTCAAGAAGAGAGTTTTTCTGATACACACACATACAGGTTAGCATTCTGGTGTCCAGCTTATTATTTTGCTTACCATAATATTAACTTACAAGCAATCTACCTAAGTTATTTATGCACCATTAGATTTTCTACGTAAAGCTCACTTTGAGCATTGCATATAGTGATGGCCACAACACGTTGGCTGGTGACAAGTGCGTACATTAGCAGCAGCAGTTACTCGCAAGGATGCTAGTCTCTTATTAGCAGTGGAAATGGGTGACAGGCACAAAGTAGTACAAATGGGTCAGATTTATTGATCTGTTTGTGATTTTTTATTTTTATTTATTTTTTCTAAAGTTTTATTTTATGTGTATGAGTATTTTGCCTGCATTTATTTAAGTGCACCACATGCTTGCAATACCCGCAGAGGCCAGACAGGATGATCAGATTCCTTAAAACTGGAGTTTGGGAAACTTTAGCCACAATATGGATGCTGTGAATTGAACCAGGGTCCTCTGCATGAGCAGCCAGTGCTATTAACTACTGAGCCATCTCGCCAGCCTCTATGTGTACTTTTATAAACAAGGCTCCGTAAAAATGATGACAATAATCATCTAGAAAAACAATGAGAAGAAAGAGAATGTAGTCTGGTGATATAAGAGACTCAGATTGATGTCATAGTTAAATATGAAGAACTCTAAATTGGGAAAATTTATTTAAGACCAAAGGGAAAAAGAAAAAAGAAAAAAAGAAGAAAAGAGCCAGTATTCTTTAATGAACTAATGTAAGAAAATTGATATTGGTGGTAGGCACCCAAGTTTGGTTCCAATCTCTTAAGTATTATTTATTTATTCATTTAGAGGCAAGGTCTCCCAATGTGACCCAGGCTGGCCTTGAACTCTGAAACTCTGTATGTAGCAAAGGATTACCTTGAATTTTATTCTTCTCTCCCCATCTCCACAGGCCTGTGTCATGATTTCAGGTTTTGTGTGGTTCTAAGGATGGAATATATTCTTTTATGTCACATGTGTATAAAGAATAGGACAACAGAGGAAATTTTCAACACATACTGTTTTAGACCTACCAAAATTTGTTAAATACATAAAACTTCAAACACAGTTATTCTCATTCTTGATGTAAAAAGTAAAATTAATATACACACATATGAATACAAGTAAATTTTACTGGATAGTTTTTGTCTACTTGACACAAACTAGTGCCATCTGGGGGCAGAGGGAACTTCATTTGAAGAATTGCTTAGAGTAGATTTATCCATGGTCATGTGTGTGAGGCGTTTTCTTAATTGTTATTTGATATAGGAAGGCCCATCCCACTGTGGTCCATACCATCCCTGGATAGGTGGGCCTGGGCTGTATAAGGAAGTTAGCTGAATACACTTCTGGGCCTATTAGTTAGCAAGAAGTGTTCCTCAGTGAACTCCGCTTCAGTTTATGCCCCCAGGTGTTCCTGCCTTGACTTATCACAGTAAAGGATTGTGGCCTTGGAGTTGTAAGATGAAATAAACCTTTTCTTCTCCAAGCTGTTTTGGTCAGACTGTTCTCCCATAAGCTTCAAGTATTTGAATACCTGGTCCCATTTGGTGGCACTGTTTGCAGAGGGTCATGGCACCTTTAGGCAGAGTGCCATGATGGAGGAAGTGTTAGGGAAAGAGGAATTTACTGCTTGTCTGAATTTACTGCTTGAATTTATTTGTTTGAATTTACTGCTTGTAAATGATTAACCCAACTGCAGACACAGGCATCCGGAGATAGGGACAAGTGCTGCAGCCCCCGGAGCCTAACCTGTTTGATCTGTGTCGTGTCACAAGATAACAGGGAAGGGCTGCGCCAGGCACATACCACCCACCCTTCCCCAATTGAGACACCTGAAGGGAGTTGTAACATTTTTCCTGTTTTGAAGTTATTGGTTTGTGAAATGCTTGCTTTGAAACTATTGGTTGTATAAGCTCAGGCTTTTGTGTAATGGTTGTGGGAGCCTATGTAATCTTGACCTGAAGTTGCCTTGGGGTTGATTGCTCCAACCAGGCCTGTGTGTCTTGGAAGGACGGTCGACCCCAGCTAGCTGGTTTAATAAAACACTGCTTGATTTTTGCATCTCCATGCTCATGTGTTTGTTCTCCTGAAGAGACCCACTGAGTCACAGACCCTAACATTTAGGGGGCTTGTCCTGGATTCAGGGGGGGCTTCTGGGGGAACAAAGGACAAACGGAGGCAGAGTTTCTTTTCTCTGGATAGGGCAGTGTAATTCGAGGGTCGCCCCCTCCTGTCTGTAAAATCCAGAATAAAGAGTCGCCATCTCGTGTCTGGTCTCGGGTTAGTAATCCTGAGTGAGGAAGTCCAGGTTAAGTCCTGGCACCTAGGCAAAAGTCCAGGTAACCAGCCTTGGCCCTAGGGTCTGAGTGTCTCGGCCCTAGGAAGGAAGCCTGCCATCAAATCTGGTGCCTGAGGAGGGAAAAATCGAGCTGTCACTCTGAGGCAGTCCGAGTGGACGCCATTTGGGAGAATCACGAGAAGTCTCGGGGATCCTGAAAGTGAGAGTGGTGAGTGCAGCGCGCGTCTGAGTGAAAGAAGGACCGGTCCGCACGAGTGTGATTCAATGTGGTGCGTGTGCTTAATGGTTGTGCTAATTGTCTTACTGGGGGGGGGTCTGGTTTTGTATTTTTCTCTAC
>NW_008358101.1:449818-473051 GCF_000622305.1 Nannospalax galili
CCATCTCTCTCTACGGCCACTGAGAAAGCCCCGCGGGCACGGGTTGAGCTAGTAAGAGCCTCAGGGTGCTCGCCGCTGAAAGACTCCCGTGAGAGGATAAGGGGGTCCCAGGCGTGAATCCCAGATAAATTCACGTCCCCTGCAGAAGAAAAACTGGGCAACGACAGGCACCCGTCCACAAGCACACCCACAGGTCATCTTGTTTAGAGTGGCTTCTTCACCTCTCTTTTCTGTAATCTTCACCCCTCTTTTTTGTGATCTCCACCATGGGCCAGACTCAGGCCACTCCTAAAGGTTTAATCCTCTCTCATTTCTCGGAGGTGAAGGAGCGGGCTTTGAAATTGGGCCCGGGCATCAGGAAGGATAAGTTTGGCACTTTCTGCTCGACTTAATGGCCCACCTTTGGAGTAGGTTGGCCGACTCAGGGGTCCCTTTCCCTGGACACCATCATCAAGGTCAAGGCTGTCATTACCCGGCCTGACCCAGAGGGCCGCCCGGATCAATTCCCCTATATCCTTTTGAGGGAGAATCTGGCAGAGGATCCCCTGTCCTGGTTAAGGCCCTTCTTGGTGAGAAAACCCCATGCTTGTCCACCAAAAGTCTTCATCATCGTCACCCAGGAAGGATTGAAGTCCTCCAGTCACAGAGGCTGGATTCCTAGTGCTCCGCCAGTTCTCCCCGAGATCTCTTCCCTCTACCACCCTTTGCCCGTTGAGCAGCCGCCACCTTATGCAGCTCCACGAGGAGGAGAAGCTGAGGCGGCCTATGAAGGGGGGGATGGAGCCGGGGGTCCCCATGGGAATCCAGTGGTTGCCCCCTCCCCAGACTCCTGTACAGGAGAAGATGGATGACCTGGGGAGGTGGGAGGGATGCAGTTAAAGTCTCGAGGAAACAGGGACCAAGTAGGGGAAGCTCCATCCTCCACCACAGGAGGAGCTGTGACAGTTCTGCCAGTCCGAAAGGTCGACGGCCCAGATGGAGTTCAGCAGTATCAACACTGGCCCTTTTCCTCTAGCGATCTCTACAATTGGAGAACCCAAAATCCTCCCTTTTCTGAAGATCCTAAGTGACTAATAGGTTTGGCAGAATCCATTATGTACACCCATTGTCCCACGTGGGACAACTGCCAGAAGCTACTTCGCACCCTCTTCACAACAAAAGAGTGAGAACGCATCCTGAATGAAACCAGGGAGAACGTCCTCAGAGAAAATGGGAGGCCCACTACCCTTCAGCCTACCATCGATGAGGCATTCCCCCTAACATGCCCAAACTGGGATTTTGGGACTGCAGAAGGTAGGGAGCGTCTCTGGGTCTACCGCCAGACACTGATGATTGGCCTCCAGGTGTCTACAAGATGGCCCACTAACCTGGCTAAGGTGAAAACAATTGTTCAGGGAGAGACTGAAAGCCCAGCCATGTATCTGAAAAGGCTATTTGATGCCTATAGGCAATACACCCCTATAAACCCAGAGGCAGAGGAACACACGTCAGCTGTAGTTCTCTCTTTTATTACCCAGGCAGGCTCCAATATCAGGAGAAAACTCCATAAGTGGCATGATCTGGGGGAGATTTCTATTAGGGAGATGCTGCAACAGGGAGGTTAGCTGTAGTTCTCTCTTTTATTAACCAGGCAGCCTCCAATATCAGGAGAAAACTCCATAAGTGGCATGATCTGGGGGAGATTTCTATTAGGGAGATGCTGCAACAGGCAGAGAAGGTCTTTAATGCTAGGGAGTCTCTGGAGGACAGGGAGGAGAAGCTAAGGAAGGAGGAATGGGAGATGGCCAGAATATTCTTGGCCAGAGTGAAAGGGAGCCCTGAGCAGCCTTAGAGAGCAGGACCCTGCCCATCTAAACTAGGGCGGGAACAGTGCACCCTGTGCAAAAGACACGGGCACTGGAAGAGAGAGTGCCCGCAAAGAAGAGGAAGACCAGGAGGAGGCATCTAAACTAGGGTGGGAACAGTGCACCCTTGCAAAAGACATTGGCACTGGAAGAGAGAGTGCCCACAAAGAAGAGAAAGACAAGGAGGAGGGAGCCCTATCAGGACCCTCCACCTGGGAGAAGGAAACTAATGGGGACGAGGCTCGGCACCCCTCCCCGAGTCTTGGGTAACTCTGTGAGTGGAGGGGACTCCCACTGGGGTCATGGTAGATACTGAGGCACAGAATTCAGTTCTCAATCAAGCTCACAGTCCTCTAAAGCCAGGACACACAAGCATAGTCCAAGGAGCTACAGGAACTAAGAGGTGCGCCTGGACCACCAACAGGAAAGTGGACTTGGGAAGGCATCAGGTTTCCTACTCCTTCCTGGTTATGCCTGAGAGTCCCGCACCTTTGCTAGGTACTTACTCACCAAAATCGGGACACGTATCCATTTTGAGCCTAAAGGGATAAAAGTCATGGACTCAGAAGGACAGCCCCTGCAGCCAGTACATGTGTTGTCTTTATCTGTGGAGACTTACCAAGATTGGGGCACATATCCATTTTGAGCCTAAAGGGATAAAAGTCATGGACTCAGAAGGACAGAACCTGCAGTCAGTATATGTGTTGTCTTTATCTCTGGCTGATGAATATCGCCTATTCCTGGCAACTTTAGAAAAGGGGGCCCAGGATGGCATGAGCTCCTGGTTGCAGGAGTTCCCTTCTGCCTGCGCCGAAACTGGGGGACTCGGCCTCGCTAAGCACCTGCCCCCGGTTGTGGCCCAACTCAAAGCCATGGCCCTGCCCATTCGGGCCTGGCAGCACCTGATGCCAGAAGAGGCTAGGAAGGGAATAACGCCTCACATCCATAGACTGCTAGAAGTAAAAATCCTTAAACCCTGCCAATCAGCATGGAATACACCCCTGCTTCCAGTGAGAAAGCCTGGGAGTGGAGATTACAGACTGGTGCAGGATTTGCGAAGGGTAAATGAAAGGGTAGAGTACATTCACCCCATGGTGCCCAATCCATACACCCTACTTAGCCACCTGCCACCATCTCATGTGTGGTATACCACCCTAGACCTGAAAGATTCTTTCTTCAGTGTCAGTCAGCCCTTGTTTGCCTTTGAGTGGCAAGAACCAGGAGGGGGGAAGACAGGGCAGCTCACCTGGACCAGACTGCCACAAGGCTTTAAGAACTCTCCCACCTTGTTCAATGAGGCACTAAGCCAAGACCTGGAGCCCTTCCACAGAAGGCATCCCCATGTGACTCTGCTGCAGTATGTGGATGACCTGTTGCTCGCTACAGCAACCCGTGAATAGTGCATGGAAGCTACGAGGAACCTGTTGACCAAACTGGGCAGCCCGGGATATTGGGCCAGTGCCCAAAAGGCACACATCTTCCAGAGGTCAGTGGTTTACTTGGGGTACAAGATAGCTGTTGGGGACCCCTGCTGTTTGGGGTGGCAGTCTCCCCATATCCGGATAGCCACAAGCTGGCTCGGCGCGACTGGGGAGACTCCCTTTCTCAGGCCATTCCTGTGACCTCCTCACCCCGGGGAGTGAGGAAATTCCTTGGCTCAGCTGGGTTTTGCAGACTCTGGATCCCAGGGTATGCAGAGATAGCCTGTCCACTGTATGAAGCCACCAAAGAAGGACCGGATTGGAAGTAGAGTCCGGAACAACAAGAAGCATTTGACAGGCTAAAAGACGCTCTTCTCCAGGCCCCCACCCTGTCTCTGCCAGACCCAGAAAAGCCCTTCATTCTGTTTATAGATGAAAAGACGGGAGTGACCAAAGGAGTCCTAGCCCAGCAACTAGGCCCGTGGAAGAGACCTGTGGCCTACTTGTCCAAGCAGCTGGACCCAGTGGCCTCAGGATCGCCATTTTGCATGCGCATCTTGGCAGCCATCACCCTACTGGTAAAGGAAGCTGAGAAGCTGACGTTTGGCCAGGACCTGAGGGTGACAGCCCCGCATACTGTGGAGGGGATTCTCAGGCACCCCTCCAAGAAAATGGATGACAAATGCCAGGCTCACCCACTACCAAAGGCTCCTGCTGGACTCTCCTCGAATCACCTTCTCGGCCCCAGTGACCCTGAATCCTGCCACTCTCCTGCCAAACCCAGACCTGTCAACCCCCATCCATGACTGTAGAGACAATGTCTCTGAAATCATCCAGGTACGGGCAGACCTGAGAGACATGCGACTGCCAGATAGTGAATTAGACTGGTATACAGATGGAAGCAGCTTCATGCGCAATGGGGTTAGACAAGCCAGAGCAGCGGTAGTGATGCACAAGGGGGAAGTCATTTGGAGTGCAGCCCTGCCCCCTGGCACTTCAGCCCAGAAGGCGGAACTTATTGCTCTCGCAGAGGCACTGGAAAGGGCAGAAGGCAGGCGAGCTAACATTATGCACCCTCCCTCTCTCCCTTGCTGTGTTCTAAGAGGACTCCTGCAGTTATAGCCTTAACCCTTGCGACTTTAGTCAGTACAGGTGTTGCTGCGGGGGTGGGCACAGGGACCACTGCATTAATACAGGGGCGAGATCAATACAACTCTTTATGCACTAGCTTAGACCTGGATCTTCAGAGAATAGAAGAGTCCATATCTAAGCTTCAGGACTCTATTGGATCATTAGCAGAAGTAACTTTACAAAACTGAAGAGGGTTAGACCTCTTGTTCTTACAGCAAGGAGGGCTATGCATTGCCCTGAAAGAGGAATGTTGTTTTTATAGGGACCATTCAGGGCTAATAAAGGACAACATGGCCAAAATAAGAGAAGGGTGGGAGAAAAGAAAATTAGAATGAGAGACCAGTCAAGGATGGTTTAAATCTTGGTTCAACCAATCTCCTTGGTTAACAACCCTCCTCTCAGCTGCCGCAGGACCTCTAATCATCCTACATGCTATTGGTCACAATTGGTCCCTGCATAATAAATAGGCTACTAAGGTTTATTCAGGAAAAAATCGATACTGTCCATCTCTTGGTCCTCCGCCAGAAATACCAAGCCTTAGATACTGCTGAGGAAGATTCCTCAGTCTGATCTAGAAAAAGGGGGGAAATGTTAGGGAAAGAGGAATTTACTGCTTGTCTGAATTTACTGCTTGAATTTACTTGTTTGAATTTAGTGCTTGTAACTGATTAACCCAACTGCAGACACAGGCATCCGGAGATAGGGACAAGTGCTGCAGTCCCCGGACCCTAACCTGTTTGATCTGTGTCATGTCACAAGATAACAGGGAAGGGTTGCGCCAGGCACATACCACCCACCCTTCCCTGATTGAGACACCTGAAGGGAGTTGTAATATTTTTCTTGTTTTGAAGTTATTTGTTTGTGAAATGCTTGCTTTGAAACTATTGGTTGTATAAGCTCAGGCTTTTGTGTAATGGTTGTGGGAGCCTATATAATCTTGACCTGAAGTTGCCTCGGGGTCGATTGCTCCAACCAGGCCTGTGTGCCTTGGAAGGATGGTCAACCCCAGCTAGCTGGTTTAATAAAACTCTGCTTGATTTTTGCATCTCCATGCTCATGCATTTGTTCTCCTGAAGAGACCCACCGAGTCACAGACCCTAACAGAAGCATGTCGCTGGGGGTGGGCTTCCTGTGTATGCTTGAAGATAGGAGTGCTCAGCTTTCTGATCTGGCCGTCCCTCTGCTACTGTACCTCCACAGCATGATGGACTCTAAACCCATGGGAAAGGTAAGCCAAATAAACTTTTCCTTATATAAGTTGCCTTGGTTGTGGTGTTTTATCACAGCAGCAGAAAAGTAACTATCACAACTTTTTAATCACAGCAACAATGAAACAAAACATCAAGTCAACAATAAATTCTAAATATAATACATAATGAGCTAGGGGGGTTTCAGATAAATAGAAGAATACATCAACATAGAAAAATCCATTAAAGAAACAAAGTGGTTAAATCATTCAAATGAAAAATTTTATAAAATTTAACACACATTATTAATAAATATCATCCTAGTAAAAGAGAAATTAATGAGAATTCCATCCAAACATTAAGACACTATTTACAAAGCTACCACACAAGCCAAAAATTCTATCAGACATCAACTTACAAAAACCACTTCATAAATTAAATAAAATGTATAATACAAATGTCAAATTCTTAGAACATCCAAGGCAAACTAGATGTCAGGGAGAGCAGAAACTCGCTAAAATGAAACTACACCTGACTTTCCTGTTTATGTCAGAATATTTATTTGCCTCAAAAAAAGGAATTTATGTAGAAAGAAATAATTGGAGTGGAATTTGCAGCAGTCTTTCTGAATAGAAGAAACTGCTAACAGCTTTGTTCAGGAGCTAGGAAAAATCAGAGAAGTCTTCCTCATACTTAATAACCAATGATATCACAGGCATTTGGTTCCTCCTAATCTTGTACTTACAATGCTAAATAACACAAAAACCAAGATTGCAAATACAGTGTTTCCTAGAAGACAAACTTTGGTTTCTAAGACCTACAAGAAGAGCTGTTTGTTTAAACATGCCTCACTTTCAGTTGAGACCCACAGGGCAACAAAAAAGATTGTATCCTTAAGGCTCGTTTGTTGAAGGCTTGGTACCCAACTCAGCAAGTTCACTAGTGGGGTTCTGGGAAATGACTGGATCATGAGGATTCTACCCTCATCAATGGATTCTGCCATTGATAGATTCATAATTTTATAGGCTGTGTAAAGGCAATGGAAAGTTAGGATACAGACCTCCTTGAAAAGAATGACTCCGTGGGGGGTGTGACATAAGGCACTGTACCTAATCTATGACTCTCTCCTCCAACTCATACATAGCCTGAGATGAGCAAGCTTTACCCCAGTACAATGTTGCAGTCATGATGATCCACCTGACTACAGGCATACAAAGAATAGATCCAGGAACCAAGTTGAATCATTCCTAAATCACATTGATTTACTCAGATCTGTTTGCACATCATCACTACTTTCACCACAACTACTGACAACAATGGCAAGCCCATTATAAATGTTGCCAAACCCCACTGGAAAATGGCATCATCTATTTTTAGTATTTCTGTCCTTCAGAAAAAGAAAATTCTTCTATGGAGGATACATCAGACAGAGTTTTCTCATGCCCTAAACAAAATTTCTTGTGCTTAATTAAAAAATTTAAGTAAATGCTGTCATTCAATACTCAAGAGAACTATAAAACAATAGAATTAGATCATCCAGATGTTAAGCTGTTGAATTGAAGCTCTTAATTTTAATTATTAGTAAGTATAGGAATATGGAAAACAGAAATAATTCCACAAACATTCCAGAGTCTAAGAGTCAATAAAAAAATTCTAATTTTGAAAATTGAAATCACCTGAAACTGAGAGAATTAATTCATTATCTCTGCAGACATACTAATGAACTGGTTGATAATAAACATCTACACCCAATTATACATAAGAAATGACTCAGAAATATGAAAACAAGAGAACTAAACTGGTAAAAATAATTATTTCTTTAACTTCAGTATCAAAAAGTAAAGTTAGAGAAGTTAGTTGAATGTAAATTTGAAAAATCAATTTTCTGAGACTATTTCAGGGCTAAGTAAAGACTCTAAACAAATATGTTGAATGTGATATGGGCTGTTGCTGTATAAATACAAATAAAATTAATCTAGAATAAAACTGCTGAAAATGATATGGAATAAATCCTAAATGCAATACAAAAATGATGACATTGCTTTCGAGAAGACCACAAGAACTGCAAGTTACTTGAAGAATATCCTTTATGTATATCTTATATAAGCACATAGGCACCTTTATCTCCTTCCCTCCTCCTCCTCTTCCCCCTCTTTCTCCTCCTCCTTGTCTCTCCCCCATCTCTCTGTCTCTCTCTCATTTCCATGAAATTAGCAACCTCTCTGTCATCACCATTACATCATACCATCTGCCTCAACACTGTCCTAAAATCAATGGGGCCAACTGTTGTTGAAAATCTCATGACTGATTTTGCCTTTTGCCTCGAATACCTATCATGCTGGAATGCAGTGCTTCCTGTTTCTTATCAGAGAGAAAACTATGTAAGTCACATGGTTTCCAGGAATCTGAAACTTAGAGAAACTGAAACTTATCATGCTTATAGGGCATCTGGCCCGCTAGATTGTAATAGGATACTAGTCTGCCATGCTAATAAGGGATCCCATATTCTGTGTTATGATTAGACTATTACCCCTATATAAGCCCATAGTTTCCTGCAATAAAGCAGATCTGTGTCACTGAACCTGGTCTCCTGCGTCTGAATGCTGCGACACTGGTGCAGACTCCTCACCAGCCCTGGGGTCCGGACCGGATGACTGATTGGAGGAACTGAGAGAGCAGGAGAGTGACCAGAGCCAGAGGAGAGCAGCCACATCCAGAGACCATAGCTGGCACCCAAATGTGGGGCTAGGACGCCCCCCCCCCACAGAGCTGTAACACTCTGAGCTGTAACACCTTGGGCTCCCAACACCCCATTTCTCAGCGCTCTTCCCATGGTTGCTCGCTGCTTTAGTTTTGTTCTTCTTTTTCTTCTGGCTAGTGATCTTTTGTTGGACATGCCACTCCTGTCTTCACCTATTGTCTCCTTGAACGGTTCCTGAGTCCCTTTGGATACGTCTTGCAGGGTGAGTGACCTCCGGTATGGGGAATTGTCATCCAGCTGCTGCCGGCCCCCATGCTGCTGCACTGGTTCCTCTCCTCAGGAGTAGGCATATTAGGGTAAAAGAGAAGAATGTAACTAAGGTTTTAGATGAAGTACTAGCTCTTACCCCCTGGTTACAGATTCTTGTTGCTGGGAACCCGAACAATGGGCTTGCATTCTATTCTTGGCCCAGCATACAGAAGTCAGGAGGGATGCCTACAGTCTGGGATGTTCTACCCCATTGTCACAGCTATTCTGGCCTCCCTTCGGGGGGTTCCCCCAAAGCCCCTGAACAGGACAATCTCCTATTAAAGGAGATAGATGTGCAAATACAACAACAGGATATTGGGGACAGCCTGTCCCAGGCATTTCCAGTTGAAACAAAACTAACAGATTCTTATTCTGATGAAACAATGAATGCCAATGATGATATAAAAAATGAGGAATTGGGGTTTGAGAGCTCCCTTGATGAAAAACAGGAAGTTAAGACCACCTCTGCTCTGCCATTACTGGGCAGTGGCTACCCTCCTCCATCTTATACTGGCTTTAAAGAAGTTTCCCCCCAGTCCATCTACCCCTCCCTCCCTGAGGAGGACTGGAAGCCCCTCCCATCTAGGCCCCTCTTCTATGATACAATGGGAGATTTTCCACAGTTCTTCCCAGTTACTGTTAATCAGGGACAACAGAACCCCAATGTCTAGAATCCATATTCTCATGATACCTTAAGGAAGCTGTGTAAGGCAGCAGTTAAGAATGGCATTCACTCCCCATGGTTTGGTCAGTTATTAGATACAATCAGTCATTCAGCTAATACCCCCTATGATTGGCAGAATATTGCCCGTGCCTGCTTACAGGGAGGCGATTTCCTTTTATGGAAAGCTGTTTTCCAAGATGAATGTGAACAAAAGGCAGAGCAGAATAGAAATGCCAACATCCAAAACATTGGAATTGATGCTCTAGTAGGACATGGCAATTTTGAGACCCCCCGAAGCTCAGGCACAGAGACCTTCCCACTACTTTGAACAAGTATGGCTTTGCGTGCTTCATGCTTTTCGAAGTATGCCAACTTACGGTGATACCAAATTAACCAAATTGATACAAAAACAAGGTGAGTTTTTCTCTGATTTTGTTGAGAGATGCCAACAAAGTATAAATAGAAAGATCAGTCATCAGGGAGCTGTGGATGCCTTGCTCAAGGATCCTATATATGAAGGCTGCTCTACAGAGTGTCGCCTTGCCACAGAACCCATTAGACACAAGGATGTCTCTGAATGGATTCTGGCCTGCCAAGATGTGGGGACCTCTTGGGCCCATGCCGTGGCCTTTGCTGAGCCTCTGGCTGCTCATCATCCGCAGGCCAAGATGGACAAAGGCAAATGTTGGGCCTGTGCGGGACAGGGCCATTGGTCACATACCTGTCCTAATAAGATTATGAAAGAGGCCAAGAGAAGCCCGGTTCCCCCTTCAAAATGCCCGAGTTGCTGCAAAGGCTTTCACTGGGCAAGAAAATGCAGGTCTAAGGTGGATGCAGATGGTAAACCCATACAAAAGGTGCCTTTAAATGGGCAACGGGGTGCCTCTCAGCCCCGCCCCAAAGAGAGGAAGTAAGGGAATACACCCCCCATGTCCAATGGATGATACCTATTGATTTGCATAAGCCTAGGATGCAACTTTTCCTAGATGGCCATAAATTTAAAGGCCTAATTGATATAAGGGCCAATATTACTGTAATCAGACAAGAGGAAGCATTATCTCATTGGCAGTGCAAACCTGGACACCCTATACAAGGAGTTGGGGTTTTACAGAATACCCAACAGGTCCAACATCTGGTAATCTGGACTGATCTGAGTGGCAACACAGGAGCTATTATACCACTCTTAGCCACAGGACTTCCCCATAATTTGTGGCGGAGAGATATCCTTTGCAACATGGAAGCTGTTTTAACTACAGATGGCAAAGCCTTTTATGACAACTGCATTGTAGACCAGCAGTTAGGTAATGCTCCCCCACCCTCACCCCCAATTCTAACAGCCACTGCTCCACAGCCCAAGCTGCCCCCCATCAAACTAGCATGGGACACTAAAACTCCCATATGGGTGGAGCAGTGGCCTCTTCCTTTACATAAATTAACTCACTTGATCTCTTTGTTCCAGGAACAATTACCCCTGGGTCATATCGAGCCCTCCCTTAGTCCTCATAATTCTCCCATTTTTGTAATACAAAAGAAATCGGGAAAATGGAGACTTCTACATGATTTAAGGGCTATTAATGTGCAGGGGGTTCAAACCAGTGACCCCCACACAGTGATGATTGGAGATGAGTAAGCATGCCATTCACCAGCCCACGTCGCCCCAGTACTGGGGACAATCAGATGCTATGGGGAGCCTAGTCAAGCAGAGACTCATTTATTGCAGGTGTTACAGAGCTTATAAAGGCACCCTGGAAATCCCCCCTCCCTCCCGAGGGTGTATCTTAAGGATGGTAATGTGCTGATCATGCACTCCTCAGCAGTGCAGAAGTATCCTTCAGACTTTTAAAACGAATCAGGCTGTGCCCCAGTAACATCCTCTCAGACTTCTGTAAGGTGGGGCCTTTAGGTCCCCACATTAATGAGCATAAGAAGCCTTTAGGGACCCTTCAACCCAGACTGCCTCACCCTACTGCTATTCCCAAAGAATGCACAATTATTATAATAGATATTAAGGACTGTTTCTTTTCTATTCCTCTTCATGATGATGATGTCTTATTTTTGCCTTCTCTATACCTGCTACTAACCATAATCTTCCAGTTCAATGTTATCAATGGAAGATTTTGCCTCAGGGCATGAAAAAAGTCCTACTATCTGCCAATATTATGTGGCCCATTGCCTGCAGACCTTTGCTGACTGAGGTTTATAATTTACATTATATGGATGCCATTCTTATCGCCCATAAGGACCCTAAGATCTTACAAAGAGCTTTTCAAAAAATCAAAACAAACCCCAGGCATTAGGTCTTACTATTGCAGCAGATAAAATACAGTTACATGCCCCTTATTCCTTTTTGGGCCACTCTATTCAAGATGTCATCTGGCCCATAGCTCCTGTTCTTACCAGATGAGGTTAACCTTTCAGAGGCGCAGACCCTCTGTGGCATCATCAATTGGATATGGGGCTTCCTACCCATTTCCACAGAAGAGCTTACACTGCTCTTTGACCTCTTGCAGGGTACTGATATGGTCTCCATTCCCCTCAAGTTCTCTCCGGAGGCACAACCTGTTGTCACAGCAATCAAATTTCACCTGTCCTAAGCATTTGTAAATAGGATACTGCCAAAGTTGCCCATACAAGAACTAGTTATTCCTACTAAAAACATCACTTTGGGAGTGCTCTGGCAGACCCAGGGCCCCCTGATATGGGTCCACTCTTCATGGAGTCAACTTCACAAGGTCACCCCGGCTATTGAGGCATGGGCTATGCTAGCCCTTAAACTTGTCCATACCTCCCGCACTGTATGGCCATGAACCTGAATTGTTGGTTCTTCCCTTTTCACTTCACATGCTACAGTCATTGTTCCTTGACAACCCTGGCTTCCAAACTCTCCTACTAGTCTATCAGGGGAAATATGACAATCATTATCCTAAACATAAACTCCTTCAAGGAATAAGACAGCTTCCCCTTTCCCTATTTTCCCAGTAATTCCCAAAGCGTAACCCTCTTCCTAAGACTCCTCTAATCTTTAGTGATTCTAGTAAACACAAACTTGGTTATGTAATTTACCAGGAAGGACAACTCTCCTCACATAAGGTTTTCCCTTTCCAAGGGTCTGTACAGCTCGGAGAGCTCTCAGCCATGTTACAGGTCTTTCAGGATCACCCTACAACTCCCTGTAATATTTTTTCTGACAGTGATTATGTAGCTTAGACTCTACAACATCTGGCCTTTGTAGCTTTCTGGCCCCACCAGAGTCCCCTTGATTTGTTACTCTACTGATTACAACTATTACTTGAGCAACGCTCTGCCCCTTGGTGTATTCAACACTTGCTCTCTCATACAAATCTCCCGGGGCTTCTGGAAGAGGGCAATGGCGCCATTGACAAACTGGTCCTGAGCGCCACCCTAGACTCCACCATAATTCAACAAGCTAGAGACTTACACATCCGTTTTCATCTTTCTCCCAAAGCTATACATAGGCTTCTACCCACTCTACCAATTCAGAGCTGTAAGCATTTGGTCTGTGCCTGCTCCTCTTGTGCCCCTCTTCTATTTCTGGGACCATTACAACCTGCTGACACTCTCCCTAGAGGCCTTGGCCCCAGCACGATACGGCAAATGGATGTCACTCATTTTTCTCCTTTTGGCAAGCTCAAGTATATCCATCATATTATTGACACTTATCCTAATGTCCATTTTGCATTGGCTTGCTCTAGTGAGATGGCTTCTCATGCCATAAGGACTATCAAATATACCATGGTCCTTATGGGATTTCCTTTGCAAATAAAAACAGATAATGGCCCTTGTTATGTTTCTGCTACCTTCATCCATTTTTGCTCTGACTGGAATATTAGGCATATAACTGGTATCCCTTACCAATCATCAGAGTCAAGGGATTGTTGAATGTTCTCACCAAACAATCATTAAACAAATACAGAAAATAGTCCCCTATGATAAAAGCCACCACTATAATGACCCCAATTTTGTTATACAACAAGCTCTATTTGTATTAAATTTTCTAAAATTTAATTCCAATGGCCTCCCACCAACAATAAAGCATTGGAGGGCATTCACTCAACCCACTCCTGACCCCATGGTGAGATGGAAGGACCCTCTCACAAGTGAATGGAAAGGTCCACACCTATTATTAACACAAGGGTGAGGCTATGCTTGCGTCTTTCCAGATAATGTTCCAGCCCCCATTTGGAGCCCATCCTGGAACATCAGAATTGCCTGTGATGGAAAACTTCCCTTGACAACCATCGACCCTGGAGACGGCAGCCCTGACCCTGGAGGAAGCAGCACAACTCTCAACCACTGAGAGACTGACCCAGCATTGCAGACCACAAAAGCGACAGGCTCCGACGGCACACCCGATAACCTGGGGCCACCCTAAGTATCTCATTTTGCGAGAAGAGACTATAGCCAATAAAAACCCTCAAACCAGAGAGAACCCCCATCTATGTTCCATATTATGTATGCCATCATTACAGCTAACTCCTGATTTTTGGATGCTGCATTGTTAGAGGTCTTGATAATTTTGTTAAAACTTGTATTTCTCTAGTTCAGTTAGCTGTTGCTCCGCCTCCAGATCTTGCCAGGAATGTCTCTGCAAACAAAGACCCACTGTTCCTTGCCCTTACCAACCTATAATAATAGACATATGAAAAATATGCTTGAGCATAGCTGTAAAGTCTTATGGAACAACCATGCAACAGACCTGAGACAACAACATGACTGCTGGAGCCACAGGAAATGCCTTGCGATATATACTCCTGTTGGCAGAGTGTAAGACTGATGCCTAGAACTTGCCACTCCCTAATCCCCATCATTACCCCAGATGGGACAACTCCGCTCCATTAGTTTTTTATTGAATTCTTAGCCCCTTAAGAGGCCTCTGCATGGGCCAATTCTTGATACGCTGCCTCTCCCTCTGCTGGACCATACCAAGGGATTCACCCTTTAAGGGCTGGTAGTCAATAATGGGTAAGATCCCAAAAGATGGGACAACCTAAAACAGGCACAGTCCATAATGCTGGGTGACCCTTGAGGTGGGGACAACAATGCCGAGGCAAAGAACCTCTACTCCCACTGGTTGGCATGGAGTTGGCCCAGCCTGCTCTCGAGAGAACTCGCCATCTTGAAGGATGGGGCCCACAATAAGGGATCAATCCCTTGCCTCCCAAGCCAGTCTACCTTGCCTTGATGCACAACAGAAAAATCTACCACATATAGCCCCTGGACTGATATCAGAATGCTATATATTCTGAACTGTGCCTTTTGCCTTACATACCTATCAAGCTGGAATGCAGTGCTTCCTGTTTCTTATCAGAGAGAAAACTATGCAAGTCACATGGTTTCCAGGAATCTGAAACTTAGAGAAACTGAAACTTATCATGCTAATAGGGCATCTGGCCTGCTAGATTGTAATAGGATACTAGTTTGCCATGCTAATAAGGGATCCCATATGCTGTGTTGTGAATGGACTATTACCCCTATATAAGCCTGTGCCTTCCTGCAATAAAGCAGATCTGTGCCACTAAACCTGGTCTCCTGCTTCTGAATGCGGCAATGCTGGCGCAGACTCCTCACCAGCCCTGGGGTCCGGACCTGATGACTGATCAGAGGAACTGAGAGAGCAGGAGAGTGACAGTAACAGGAGGAGAGCAGCCACAGCCAGCAACCACACCCAACTAACCATGGAAAGGAGCTTCTAAAACTGGGAAGAAATAATTTTTTTTTTATCTTTGTGTCACTGGTGTTTTGTCACATTAATGGAAAGCTGAATAATTGACTCTAGAGATAAGTTGTTGCTATGAGTAAATATGACCATTATATTTTAGTAGTCTTTGGATCAACTTTTCTGCAGAGATTTTCAAAGCATTTGTAATGCTTTGAATTTAACAGGATGGATGATTTGGATGTGAGTTCAGAAGATCAAACAGTGACAGCAGTGGCTGTTCTCATGACGTTTCAGGTAGAAATGAATATGCAATTAGGAAACAGACTAGAGACCCCTCATAATATATTCTGGGAAGGAACTCGTCTTCATTTTTATCATGGTCAGAGACTTTGTGTGAAGCTCATTTAAATGTGATGAACCAGCTTGCAGAAGAAGACAGATCAAGAAAGCACAGCTTTCAGTCTATGGCATGGTTATCACTATTTGCTTTTAGCCATAATTTGAGAAATAATCATGGGAAAAACATGAAAATGCTTTGAAAATGCTGTTTTGCCAGAAAAGCATTGCATTAAAGAGGACATGATTGCTGAAGACTAGTGGCACCATTGAAAAGTTAATTCCTTTGTGCTGGACATAGGAAAGATGTCTTAAAGGCTTATATAGCATTGATCAGTAAGACCTTTTCCTTTTTAGGTACCAACGTGTGAGCCCTTCATTTTGGAAGAGAGTGCTGGAGCACCTTGCTTTCACAGGGATATCTAGGAAACTTTTCCATGACATTCATCTCCACAGGCACTAAGAGGCTGCTGTAGAGATAGGGAAAGGTGGCCCCACTACTGCTTTCTCTGGCAGATTTTGGCATGATTCATATGAGGCTGCATGCCTCTGGCATCATCCATGTAAAATGCTGGAATTGTGGGATCACACAGGCTGCCTCTGCAATTTCAAAGAGAGCTCAGGAAGTCAGGTAGGATGTCAGTATCAAAGTCCTTATAATCAGGCCCTGAAGGGGAAATTCATGAAGCTATGAGAGGGAACCAAAGCTTCCATGGTCACCAACAGCAGGAAGTTAGAATTATCAGGATTGTTGAACCTCTGCCAAGAAGTGGTACTCAAGCTAGTAGCCCGAGAGTAGCTCTCCAGACTGCAATCAAACCATAGGGGTCAAGATTCCTGGGCCTTTAGGAGCTAATCTTACAAAGATTTCATTTAAGATACTTGGCATGGAGCTACAGAAATTGCTTCATCTCCTGAGTTTCAATCTTGTTTTGGCTCAGTGCTTTAGTATCACTCCATTTTGGAATGTGATTATTTACCCTGTGCCATTGAATGTGTGAAGTATATAACTTGTTCTTTTACTTTTTACAGTCTTACAGCTAAGATTTAACTAGTTCCAGAGGAGACTTGGAGGTTGGACCTGCAACCAATGATGAAACTGTTATGATGGAGAATCTCAGAAAGTGATTGGATATATTGTGCATGGCTAGTTGGCCATGATTCTTTTAAGTATGATGAGTGGAGGACATAGTTTAGATCTGAAATGTCCCCCATAATCTATTAGCACTGGGTGGTGGTTGAAGCCTACTTGAAGGAAGTAGATCCCTGAGGTTGTGCCCTTGAGGAGTGTACTTGATCTCTGGCCTCTTTCTTTCCCTCCCTCAATCTGACCCCTCTCTTGCTGCACCTCTTTTTGCTTAATGGCTGTCATGAGGGGAGCAGCTTCTTTTAACAGAGCCTCCAGGCACAATACTCTGCTTCACTCACACCAAAGAAAACTGAAGGCAGCCAACTTTGGGCTCAGACTCCTGACAGAACCAAGCAAAATATTATTTTTACATCTTTTGTCACATTAATGGAAAACTAAGATGCTATTGAACCACTCCCTTAATGGATTGAAAGAAAATATGTACCATCTTTAAAGTCACTAACCAGATAAAACACCCTTCACTTACAAAAAAAATGCGTATAACTAAAACCCAGGAATTTATTTCAGTCTCTTTCATGGCAACAGCATATATTTACATTCGTACTGCAAGAATTATTAGCTCTATCATACTGAATATACTACTCAGTCTCAACCCTACAGATAGTGATACATGGGCAAGGAGGGTGTAAGGATTGTGACACAGTGTATAAGTTAATATTGTATATTATTTATCATAATGAAACAGTGCCTTTCCACTAAAATATTTTAATGTGCTGTGGCTTGTCAGTATGCCTTGACTTTCTTCATATTTGCTCAGATTCCTGCCTCTTTGCACATCTGGTACCTAGGCCTCCTTACCTAATTTCACCACTCCCTGCTCAGTCCCCCTAATTCTAGCTAGGACTAAAGGTCACTGAAATGCTACATTGTGCATGAAGCCTTCATCTTTTCCCAGGGGCCAGTTCTTGCAATTACTATTGTATTATTTATGCTACTTTTAAAAGTAACCAGTTACATATAGCAACTTGTTTATCACATTAACCTCTCTCCTGTTTAGTATTTACTCTATTTAAAACAATTCTTACACATTTTATTTTGTATTTCTCTCACTAATGTGCAAAGTAGAAATTCTAAGATTCTCACTACTATTTGGAAACCTTTACACTTGCTTATAAGCATAGTCTTGTTTTTATAATTCATATGACTTTTAATCGATAATAATACAGTCATAGACAATTTTGTTTATAATTTCTGTTTAACTTATTTTCCTGCCAATAAAAATATATTTCTAATTTCTTTCAAACTCCTTCTATTAAAATAAAAAAAATGGTTCAACAAATACAGATTTAAAATCTTAATTGAAGAAAAATCAGAGTTATTTCACTTTGGAAAGTATTTGGATATTGTGTTTATCATTTTTTTAAGATTTTTATGTGTGTTCATGTGTGTGTGTGTGTGTGTGTGTGTGTGTGTGTGTGTGTGGATGAAGAGGAAGAGTTGAGAAGAGGTTATCAGATTCTCTGGACTGGAATTACAGGTGGTTGTGAGCTGTCCAACATGGGTGCTGGGAACCAAACATGGTCCTCTGTAAGAACAGAATGAACTTCTAACTGCTAAGCCATCACTTTAGCCACAGAGTTCATTATATTTGATTTACTTTAATCTCAGCATTCACCATATTAAATGTGCTTATTCTGAAACTTTATTTTTTGTTTGCTTGTTTGTTTTCTTTTGCTTGTTCAGACATGCTGGCTTTGAGTCTCCTATATGGCCAAGGTGGTCCTTGAATTCTGGAGCCTTCTGACTCCACATCCCAAGTGCTGGGATGACAGATAACTAACACCATCCCTGGTTTACAATCTCCAGCTTAGTGTTAAGTTCCTAAAACTTTAGGTTCCCATTTAAATACTAAAAATGAATTTTTAATTTGTGATTCTTTCTGGTATATTACTCATATGATTTGAGAAAGCACATTTGTTATTTTCTTTAATAAAATATATTTTGAATTCACATTCATAATTTAATTGTTATAAGAATAAAAGCCTCATTGTATGGAATAAATATTTTCTTATGAGATATTCTAGAACTCATTTTAATTTATTAAAGCCTCAGTGATCTACCTACAGCCACAGAAATTTCTGCATTCTGAATAATGGTACTCAATATGAGACATAAATACAGTTATTTTTATTCTTAAAGACAAACAAAATCATGTGAATATGATTTCATTCAGTCAAATAAAATTATTTTCCTGGTGCTTTAAAGTCGAAGTGTAATAATATGTATTATTCTGACAGAAAGTTAATGGAATATTTAAAATCAATTTCTGTAAAATGTTATAAATGCTGAATTTGTGTACATTGTGAAAAATGGCAAGTGTTAGAATGAATGACGCATTTAAGCGGTAACTTTGAAAATTATGATTTAACTTGGGAAAATCTAATGTAAACATATGAACACTCTGAAACCAATGTTGTAGATGAAGATGTCATAGGGCATAAATCAAGCCATGCATATTTTATGGACATTTCCTAAAGGAAATACAAATCTATAAGTAAAAGTAACTTTGTCCTGGATTCCATGTCATTAAATTTTAGTACTGAAAAGTTACTGTGAGTGTTGTAGTGCAAAACATGGTAAGGATGAAACTACAATTAAGCTCCAATTTTCACTGGCTTTATGTAATGTATTCATATTAAAATGTCTAAATGACTTCAGATATTTGTTCAATGTGTTATTTGCAGCTACTTTTTATTAGTAACACAGCCTATTAATTGAATTCTCTTCTGGGATCATGTACCTTCATACATCACTATTAACAATGCTTTTAAAGACATTCCCTTAACTTTTAAAGTGGTATGCTAAAAGAAAGAACTTGAATAAAGGGATTTAGAACACAGCCACAGATCAAAGGAGAATGACACATCTACCATCAACCTATGATGCTTTTCAGGTACATATTTTATGTATCTTGAACAGTATTCTTCATACACAATCAGTTTTATAATTGACGATTTAGCCTATTATTCTAAGCTTCCCCTGCCCAGGACATATGAAATATTTAAGAATATAGATAATATAATTTTGTGAGAATTTTCAAACATAAAGATAGAAAAATCAAGAGTTCAGATTGCGGTAGATAGCTCAGGTGATCTTGCCTTTTTTAGTCAGAAAACAAAATGACACTAATACACAGACATCATGTAGCAAAAGCCACTTCTTCCTACTAGGCATCTTCTAAAATACTTCACAGAAGGGAAATGTACATGTTTTTTTCTCATTTTCACTTTCTCAGCACATTATTACACTTCTATTTATATTGAATATTGCTTGAAGGTGGCTTAGTATTTGGTTGAGCAACTTTGAGTTTTTATTTTTTAAGATCCACACAAACACATTTTACAAGGTTATATGAATTTGTAAGCAGTATGAAGCCTCCTGACTCTGGCTGCGACAGGGAAGAAGGCACTCAGCTTCCTCCTTGGGTACCCACTATCTTTACAAGACTCTCAGGTCTCCTTTCCACTCCCTGAATGCCCCCAAGCACAGGCTGAAAACGTAGTCTGCCAGCAGAGTTCATTTTACCATGAAGTAGCTCAATTTGGGGGCCTTAACTGTTCTTTTAACTGAGACTAGTTGATGACAAGAGTAGAATTGAAACTCAAGTCTCTTGAGTACCAAATGCAGCTTTAAATTTTTAAAAACCCTCTTGGTTAATAAATTATAACACATTTTCTGAAATATACCAGGTAGGAAAGGTGACAAAATTTTAAGGAATATTTCCAGTAATGCATATACAAGTGGTTCTTTGGTTTCTGCTAAAGATTGGCCTTTGGGTCATATATAGGTAATAAAATACATGATGTTCTACTCTGTAAAATAACATGGGATTTGTAAAATCACCTGTGTGCATCCTCCCACATAATTCAAATCATTCCTAAAGTATTTGTAATACCTAGTGTACTCTAAATGCTATGCAAATGATTCTGAGTCTATGTTGTTTATGAAATGATAGCAAGAAAAATGTCTGCATGTTTCAATTTCAAAAACCCTATAGATTTGTTTTTGAAGTATAAGAGGAGACAGATTCAAGGTGAATTATACTCAAATGAATCATGGACAGAGACTGAGGGTCTGTGAAATTATGGGAAACTACAGTACCATAATTTTACATATTATTTCATTTGTAAGATTCATTGGGATGCTTGGGGTACAGCAAAAATTAAGTTTGCTTTTAGGAATTTCCAGAATTTTTAATTGCCAAATACTTCTGAACCAGGGATAGTTTAATCTATTGATGTAGATCCCACAGATATGATGACCCAACTATACGGTATATGGTCCTCTAAAGTGTAAATCCTGTATTCATATTTCTCTGTATGACACAAAGTTGGCAGATGGCATAGGTGAAAACAATATGATGTTACACAAGTAGGAGTGACCAGTTGTCATTGTTTTCATCTTTACAAAGGAAATGACAATAAAGACAGCATGTGTGTTAACTTCAGTTTATGTAAACTCTCAGTGTCAACTATGGAATAAAGAGAAAGATGCTGATAATGCAGATTATTTTGGGGTTAGAAATGGACTGCATCTTTACTGAACTTAATAGGGTTAGAATAATCAAAACTATTGCTTTTATTGACAAAGGTAGTCATGGGGTATTTTAGCCTCAGGGTATATAGAAATTATTGACTCTGTAAGCTCTAAAAGGACAGGTATACAACTCATTAACTACATAGTGACCACAGTAAAAGTGAGCATATGTACAAGGAGGAAAATATGTAGGAATTTTTTTGGCAACAATATACAGGCTAGTACAAAACACACAATGCAGTGTTGGCTTTTTTGTTTTCATATGCTTGCTTCTTTTTCTTACAATATCATAATTAATTAGTTGACAAATTAAAATTAATAATCTAAATGAAATTATGTAAAGGCATTTCTAAATGCAGTTCAGCCCATTTTGATTACTATGTGTTGGATAAAACATTTGTATTAGAACAAAATTTTATATTTATCAGAGTTTTGTCTTTAGTCCTGTAAGATGGTTCTTGTCACAATTTTTTGTGTGGAGTGTGTGTGTGTGTGTGTGTGTGTGTGTGTGTGCATGCATGTGTGTTGTTCCTTTGATTTTGTTTGAGAACGTTTATATAGCTCAGTTCAAACTGAAACACATTATGAGGTCTGAAGTTGTCTTCAAACATGCAATAATTCTCCTGCTTCTGCCTCAAGAACCCTGGGAAATCAGATATATTCCAGCAGGTATATACCTTGGCAATACTTTTCTAGAGACTTAAGCATAAATTGTTGTATATATTCAACAAATATTAATTTCAATTTTCATCTATGTAATTTTATTTTTTTATCTAGAATTTATTTTAGGTTATGATTCCAGAGGGATTAGTGTCCACCATGGCATAAGGCACAGTCACAAGTGCAGGAAGAGGAAGCTGAGATCTCACATCTCAACTACACACAGGAAGAAGAGAAAGTGAACATCAAGTGTGGCATCAAGTGGTTACAAAATCTCAAAGTCCATCCTGACTGACATACTTCCTTCAGAAAGGCTGAAACTCCTAAAGGTTCTACAATGTCACCGAACAGTACCATCAACAGAGACCCAAGCATTCAAATAGATGAGCCTATGGGAGACATTTTCATTCAAACACATTGGATAAGGATTGGTGTGCTATATTCCTTAGTCTTCAGTGGGGCAAGGAAAGAAGGAACCAGTTAGGGACCCACAGCTCAGACAGAGTAGAAAAATCTTATTCAGTTTTCCTTTTGGAACCTGCATCTCATTAGCAAAGGCAACCCTTGAACTTGCTGTGTAGCTAGTGGTGGTCTTGAAATCATTATCCTCTTGCCTTATCCACCTATTGTGGAGGTGGAAAGCTTTTGCAATGTGATGGTAATTAAGAACTTTGGAGCAGGAAGAGCTCCTAGACAAGAGATAAGACTGGGGAGATAAGCTGGAGTCTTCTCCCCCACCTCCTGTAGTTACCCAGGATAGAAGCCTTTTGTAACCCCTGCGGCCATATGTTACCTTGCTTAATTATCATATGTACCTTTTACTTAATTACCACCTATGTGCTACTTTGTCTTTTACTTGTACTTCCTCACATGAATATAAAAACCCCTAAAACTGGAGGGGGGACTGGCTCCTTTATGGAAGGATCAGTGGGTCAGTCTGCTAGAGTAAAATTAAATCCCTCTCCTTACCTGACTTTGTTAGGGTACTTGATTCGGTGGGTCTCTTCTGGAGAACAAATGCACGAGTATGGAGATGCAAAAATCAAGCAAAGTTTTACTAAACCAGCTAGCTGGGACCGATCGTCCTTTCAGGACACGCAGGTCTGGTTAGAGCAATCGACCCTGAGACAATTTTAGGTAAAGATTATATAGGCTTCCACAACCGTTACACAAAAGCCCGCGTTTATACAGCCAATAGTTTCAAAGCAAGCATTTCACAAACCAATAACTTTAAAACAAGAAAAATGTTACAACTCCCTTCAGGTGTCTCAATCGGGGAGAGATGGTTGGTATGTGCCTGGTACGACTCTTTCTTGTTATCTTGTGTAAGCAGACATGTCTACATGACATGACACAGAACAGGTCAGGCTCCAGGGGCTGTAGCACTTGCCTCTATCTCCAGATGCCTGTGTCTCCAGTTGAGTTAATTGGTTACAAGCAGTAAATTTAAACAAGTAAATTCAAGCAGTAAATTCAGACAAGCAGTATATTCAAACAGTAAATTCCTCTTCCCTAACACCTCAAAGTATGCCTGTTAAACACCAAGGAAAGTTAGTCCCACCAGTCTGGTATTTTTAATTACTGTGTGTTATGTAGATAAATCTTGGGCAAAGT
>NW_008358101.1:473162-507248 GCF_000622305.1 Nannospalax galili
TTTCATACTCCTTGGGCCTCCTCTCCAGGTCCTTTTTTAACTTGGTCAAAGATTCCCTGACTTCCCCTGTCTTGTCCACATAGAAACAGCATTCCTCTTTTAAAGCTGCGCATAGCCCGCCCTCCTTTAAAAATAGGAGATCCAAGCCCCTTCTGTTTTGTAGCACCACCTCTGATAAGGAAGTGAGAGATTACTCCAGGTCTGACATCATTTGCCAGAGCTGTTCCAAGTCCCTGTCAATTGCTAGCCTTAGTGCTGTGAGCCCTTGCTCTCGTGTTACTAGGGCTGCGATTCCTGTCCCTGCTTGAGCTATCCCCACGGAGAAGAGAGTTCTGATGGTTAAGGCAGTAGTGGGTTCCCTCTTCTTTCGAAGTGGACTCTGTTTTTCCTCCCAATAGGAGAGGAGGGATTCATGAGAGTGGTATGAAAGATGGGGCAGAATGGCCACAAGTACACAAAATTCATTATTAGCATTAAATACAGAGGTGGACAGGGCTGGGGTGAGGCCCATTTTTGAAAAGAGCCACCAGCCCGAGGTGGGTATAATCCACTTCCCCTACTCCCATGGGGTGTTATTGCTTGAGGAGCATAACTGGCTTTGGGATGTTGGAACTGTGCCTACACACATGCCAGAGGCCAAGACCTGCGCAAGAGTAAGTCCCCGTGGTCTCCTGTCCCAATAGGTGGGATGAGAGTTGTTGAGAGTATAGGAACTATTTATCCTGATAGCCTCATAAAAGGGTGGGGATCCTGGGTAGCACAGCCAACATGGGTCAGTAAGAGAGGGAGTGGTATGATTAAGGGTTTCTACCACAGCTAGCACCATCTCCCACATAGGATTGCTGGAAGTCTGTGGTTTCGCAGCTGTCCCCGGCCTTTCCATGGCTGGGGCTGCTGATGTCGTTGTGGTGCCTGATGGCTTGAAAGTGGGCCTAGGAGACCCAGGCTGGGGAGGTCGGGGCCTCAGACAAGGGGTATTTAACACCGGGTTAGGTCCTACCAGTGACCTAACCACTGCCTCGACCTGGAGGTAGATCTGGAACAGGACCCCCCCTCCATGGCGTCTGGTAGGGCAGGCCGTATGGGAGGTGCGGTTCCATTCCTCATATGCGTCGCCACTTCACAGGATCCATGTCTGGAGTACTGGTTGGTGGGGGTTGATGTTCGTGTCCCCTGGGACTACACCATGCTCCACAATTGGGGTTCTTTTCCCTTCATAGTATGCTTTAATTAGGGGCCAAATTTCTTGGCAGGAATCTTTTTATGTCTGGCTCAGCTATAGCTTCAAGGGATTAGCAGGATTTGGCCACACCTCCCATTTCTTCACACAGGATTCCGGGTCCTCGAGAGGCAGGGCCTTCCGAACGTGCGTGTGGTGGACTCAGGGAGCAATACCGTCAACCTTTAGGGCAGTGGGGGTTTTTATGTCTGGCTCAGCTATAGCTTCAAGGGATTAGCAGGATTTGGCCACACCTCCCATTTCTTCACACAGGATTCCGGGTCCTCGAGAGGCAGGGCCTTCCGAACGTGCGTGTGGTGGACTCAGGGAGCAATACCGTCAACCTTTAGGGCAGTGGGGGTGGTAGACAATACAACATAAGGTCACTTCCATCTGGGTTCAAGAGTTTTTACTTTGTGTCTTTTTACCCAGACCATATCCCCTGGGACTATGCCATTCCCCTCACTCGGGGTTCTTTCCCCTTCATAGTATGCCTTGATTAGGTGCCAAATTTCTTTCCTGCTGTACTTTGGCAAGGGATTGCAACACATTTAAATAGTTGGGGGTTGAATTCTCTTCCCCCGGGGGTTGCGCTCGCCGGGTTATTGGCGGAGGGGCCCCATACATTATTTCAAAGGGAGTTAGACCATGCACATAAGGGGAGTTTGGAACCCAGAATATGGCCAAGGGGAGGAGGGCCACCCAGTCACCATCAGTCTCAATTACCAATTTAGAAAGGGTCTCCTTTAATGTCCGATTAATTCTTTCTACCTGCCCAGAGCTTTGTGGGTTATAGGCACAATATATTGCCTGCTCTACTTGGCAAGGGATTGCAACACATTTAAATAGTCGGGGGCTGACTTCTCTTCCCCCGGGGGCTGCGCTCGCCGGGTTATTGGCGGAGGGGCCCCATACATTATTTCAAAGGGAGTTAGACCATGCACATAGGGGGAGTTTCGAACCCGGAAAATGGCTAAGGGGAGGAGGGTCACCCAGTCACCGTCAGTCTCAATTACTAATTTAGACAGGGTCTCCTTTAATGTCCGATTCATTCTTTCTACTTGCCCAGAGCTTTGTGGGTTATAGGCACAATGTAACTTCCAACCCATCCCCAAAGCTTGGGCTAGTCCCAGTAGGACCTTACTAATGAAAGCCGAGCCATTATCAGAACCTATAGCCTCAGGGATCCTCTATTAATTTCTTTGCCACCATCTGGCTAGTTTCATGTTTAGTTGGAAAAGCCTCCACCCATCCTGAAAAAGTATCCACCATGACTAGCAAATACTTGTAGCCATACTTTCCTGGCTTTACTCGGTGAAGTCTATCTCCCAACTTCTTCCTGGGGCCCTCCCCCTCTCCTGGACAGTGAAGTCTATCTCCCAACTTCTTCCTGGGCCCTCCCCCTCTCCCAGATACCTGTCGGGTGGAGCCCCTTTGGGGCTGGCAGCTCTCATATTCCCCCATGATCTGACGTGCGGCCTTGTTCTGGTGTGGAAATACCAACTGTGCATTCTTAAAAAGAATGAGCAACTTCTTCCAACCTAGATGGGTGGATCTGTGTAGGTTGGTGAGCATGTATTTTCCTAGTACTTCTGGTAAGATCAGCCTACCTTCCCGGTCCCTACTCCAACCTCCCTCCCCAGGCTTTACTCCCAGAGCTTGTTTTCTTATCCACTCAAGGTCCTGTGGGGAATAGTCAGGTCTGGGGGGTAAGGTGGTAGTTCAGGTATGGGTACCTCTAGAGCTGCCAGCACAATGAGGCCTAAGAGAGCTACCCTCCTGGCCTCTGCATCAGCAAAGCTGTTACCAATAGCCTCAGGAGTCTTTCTGGACTGATGCCCAGGCACATCTATAACTGCCACCACCCTCGTCTTTTCCACAGCTGCTAACAGTCTTTGGACTTCCTGCAAGTTCTTCAGCTCCTTTCCTTCTGCGGACCGGAATCCTCTTTCCTGGTAGTTGGCGCCGTGAACATGCACAGTGCCAAAGGCATACCTGCTATCTGTATAAATGTTAGCTCGCCTGCCTTCTGCTCTCCCCAGTGCCTCTGCAAGAGCAATAAGTTCCGCCTTCTGGGCTGAGGTGCCAGGGGGCAGGGCTGCACTCCAAATGACTTCCCCCTTGTGTGTCACTACTGCTGCTCCAGCTCATCTAACCCCATTGCGCACGAAGCTGCTTCCATCTGTATACCAATCTAATTCACTATCTGGCAGGCACGTGTCTCTCAGATCTGCTTGTACCTGGATGATTTCAGAGAGAATGTCTCTACAGTCATGGATGGGGGTTGACAGGTCTGGGTCTGGCAGCAGAGTGGCAGGATTCAAGGTCACCGGGGCCGAGAAGGTGATTCAAGGAGAGTCCAGCAGGAGCCCTTGGTAGTGGGTGAGCCTGGCATTTGTCATCCACTTCCCTGGAGGGTGCCTGAGAATCCCCTCCACAGTATACGGGGCTGTCACCCTCAGGTCCAGGCCAAAGGTCAGCTTGTCAGGTTCCTTTACCAGTAGGGTGATGGCTGCCAAGATGCGCAGGCAAGATGGCCATCCCAAGGCCACTGGGTCCAGCCGCTTGGACAAGTAAGCCACAGGTCTCTTCCATGGGCCTAGTTGCTGGGCCAGGACTCCTTTGGCCACTCCCTTCTTTTCATCTATGAACAAAATGAAGGGCTTTTCTGGGTCTGGCAGAGACAGGGCGGGGGCCTGGAGAAGAGCTTCTTTTAGTTTGTCAAATGCTTCTTGTTGTTCCTGACTCCACTTCCAATCCGGTCCTTCTTTGGTGGCTTCATGCAGTGGATGGGCTATCTCTGCATACCCTGGGATCCAGAGTCTGCAAAACCCAGCTGAGCCAAGGAATTCCCTGACTCCCTGGGGAGAGGAGGGCACAGGAATGGTCAGGATAGTCTGTTTTATGGCTTGTGTCAGCCATCTGGCTCCTTCCGTTATCTTGTACCCCAAGTAAACCACTGACCTCTGGCAGATGTGCACCTTTTTGGTGCTGGCCTGATATCCCAGGCTGCCCAGTTCGGCCAACAAGTTCTTCGTAGCTTCCATGCACCCTTCATGAGTTGCTATAGCCAGCAACAGGTCATCCACATACTGTAGCAGAATCACATGGGGGTGCCTTTTGCGGAAGGGCTCCAGATCTTGGCTTACTGCCTCATTGAACAAGGTGCGAGAGTTCTTAAAGCCTTGTGGCAGTCTGGTCCAGGTGAGCTGCCCTGTCTTCCCTCCTCCTGGTTCTTGCCACTCAAAGGCAAACAAGGGCTGACTGACTTCAGCAAGAGGGACACTGAAGAAAGCATCCTTCAAGTCTAGGGTGGTATACCACGCATGAGACAGTGGCAGGTGGCTAAGTAGGGTGTATGGATTGGGCACCGTGGGGTGAATGTCCTCTACTCTTTTATTTACCCTTTGCATATCCTGCACCGGTCTGTAATCTCCACTGCCAGGCTTTCCTCACAGGAAGCAGGGGTGTATTCCATGCTGACTGACAGGGTTTAAGGATTTTTACTTCTAGCAGTCTACGGATGTGAGGCGCTATTCCCCTCCTAGCCTCTTCTGGCATCGGGTACTGCCAGACCTGAATGTGCAGAGCCGTGGCTTTGAGTTGGACAACAACCAGGGTCAGGTGCTTAGCGAGGCCGACTCCTCCAGTTTTGGCCCAGGGGAAGGGAACTCTTGCAACCAGGAACTCATGTCTCCCTCGTTCCCCTTTTCTAGGGCCACTGGTAATAGGAGATATTCATCAGCCAGAGATAAAGACAACACATGTAATGGCTGCAGGGGCTGTCCTTCTGAGTCCATGACTTTCATCCCTTTAGGCTCAAAATGGATACATGCCCCAATCTTGGTGAGTAAGTTTCTCCCCAGCAAAGGTGCAGGACTCTCAGGCACAACCAGGAAGGAGTGGGAAACCTGATGCCTTCCCAAGTCCACTTTCCTGTTGGTGGTCCAGGCGCACCTCTTAGTTCCTGTAGCTCCTTGGACTATGCTTCTGTGTCCTGGCTTTAGAGGACCACGAGCTTGATTGAGAACTGAATACTGTGCCCCAGTATCTACCATGAAGCCGGTGGGAGTCCCCTCCATGCACAGAATTATGCAAGACTCGGGGAGGGGAGCCGAGTCCCATCCCCGTCAGTTTCCATCTCCCAGGTGGAGGGTCCTCATAGGGCTCCCTCCTCCTTGTCTTCCTCTTCTTTGTGGGCACTCTCTCTTCCAATGCCCGTATCTTTTGCACAGGGTGCACTTTTCCTGCCCTAGTTTAGATGGGCAGGGTCATGCTCTCTGAAGCGGCTCAGGGCTCCCTTTCACTCCGGCAAGGAATATTCTGTCCATCTCCTCCCTCTGCTTCTTCTCTTTTTTTTTTTTTGAATTTCTCTGTCCTATTTCCTAATTTTATTCTGAATCTCCCGTTCCTCCTCACTTAGCCTCTCCTCCCTGTCCTCTGGAGACTCCCTAGCATTAAAGACCTTCTCTGTCTGTTGCAGCATCTCCCAAATAGAAATCTCTCTCAGATCATCCCGCTTATGGAGTTTTCTCCTGATATCGGAGGCTGCCTGGTTAATAAAAGAGAGGACTACAGCTGACCTGTTTTCCTCTGCCTCTGCGTTTATAGGGGTGTACTGCCTATAGGCATCAAATAGCCTTTCCAGATATGCGGCTGGGCTTTTGGTTTCTCCCTGAACAATTGTTTTTACCTTAGCCAGGTTAGTGGGCCGTCTTGCAGCCACCTGGAGCCCAATCATTAGTGTCTGGCGGTAGACACTCCCTACATTCTGCAGTCCCAAAATCCCAATTTGGGCAGGTGACGGGGAACGCTTCATCGATGGCAGGCTGAAGGGTAGTGGGCCTCCCATTTTCTTCCAGGACATTCTTCCTGGCTTCATTCAGGATGCGTTCTCGCTCTTCTGTTGTGAAGAGGGTGCGAAGTAGCTGCTGGCAGTCATCCCACATGGGACAATGGGTATACATAATGGATTCTACCAAACCTATTAGACACTTAGGGTCTTCAGAAAAGGGAGGATTTTGGGTCCTCCAATTGTAGAGATCGCTAGAGGAAAATGGCCAGTATTGATACTACTGAACTCCATCTGGGCCACTGACCATTTGGACCAGCAGAACTGGCACTGCTCCTCCTGTGGTGGAGGATGGAGCTGCCCCCACTTGGTCCCTGTTTCCTCGAGACCTTCACTGCATCCCTCCCGCCTCCCCAGGTCATCCATCATCTCCTGTAGAGGAGTCTGGGGAGGGGGCAACCACTGGATTCCCATGGGGACCCCCGGCTCCATCCCCCCCCATACGCCACCTCAGCTTCTCCTCCTTGTGGAGCTGCATAAGGTGGTGGCTGTTCAACAGGCAAAGGGGGTAGGTGGAGGAGCTCTCAGGGAGAACTGGCGGAGCACTAGCATCCCGCCTTTGCGACTGGAGGACTTCAAACCTTCCTGGGTGACCATGATGGAGACTTTAGGTGGGCAAGCATGAGGCTTTCTCACCAAGAGGGGCCTTAACCAGGTTTGGGCATCCTCTGCCAGATCCTCCCACAAAAGGATATAGGGGGGTTGATCCGGGTGTCCCTCTGGGTCAGGATGAATAATGACAGCCTTGAACTTGATGATGGTGTCCAGGGAAAGGGACCCGTGGGTCGGCCAACCTACTCCAAAGGTGGGCCATTCAGTCAAGCAGAAAGTGACAAACTTACCCTTCCTGATGCTAGGACCCAATTTCAAAGCCCGTTCCTTCACCTCTGAGAAGTGAGAGAGGATTAAACTTTTAGGAGTGGCCTGAGTCTGGCCCATGGTGGAGTCACAGAAGAGAGAGATGAAAAGGGAGAAGTGAAGATGCCACTCTAAACAATGATGGCCAGTGGGTGTGCTTGTGGAGGGGTGCCTTTCATTGCCCAGTTTTTCTTCTGCGGGGGATGTGAATTTATCTGGGATTCACGCCTGGGACCCCCTCATCCTCTCATGGGAGTCTTTCAGCAGCAAGCACCCTGTGGCTCTTACAGGCTCGACCCGTGCCCACGGGGCTTTCTCAGTGGCCGGAGAGAGGGGTGGAGAGGGGTGGGAGATACAGAGAATAAATGGAAGAAAAAGGAGGAAAGGAAGGTTTTAAAATAGAGAGTGTAGAGAAAAGTACAAAACCAGACCCCCCCCAGTAAGACAATTAGCACAACCATCAAGCACACGCACCACATTGAATCACACTCATGAGGACCGGTCGTTCAGACGCGTGCTACACTCACCACTCTCACTTTCAGGATCCCCGAGACTCTCGTGATTCTCCCAAATGGCGTCCACTCGGACTGCCTCAGAGTGTCCAGCTCAATCTTTTCCTCAGGCGCCAGATTTGATGGCAGGCTTCCTTCCTAGGGCTGAGACACTCGGACCCTAGGGTCAGGGCTGGTTACCTGGACTTTTACCTAGGTGCCGGGACTCGAACCTGGACTTCCTCATTCGGGATTACTAACCCGTAGCTCCATGTCTGCCTTCTGGGACTTTACTTCCAAAGGACTTAGATGGCTCAGCCCTCTAGCTTTGTTGCATACAACATACAGATCTCCCTTGAGCTGGTACCACTCCCTACATAAAGTTCTTCTTGGCAGATGTCTGACTGCAGTGTGTTAGGGTCCTTGACTCGGTGGGTCTCTTCTGGAGAACAAATGCACGAGTGTGGAGATGCAAAAATCAAGCAGAGTTTTATTAAACCAGCTAGATGGGGCCGACTGTCCTTCCAAGACATACAGGTCTGGTTAGAGCAATTGTCCCTGAGGCAATTTTAGGTAAAGATTATATAGGCTCCCACAACCATTACACAAAAGCCCGTGTTCATACAGCCAATAGTTTCAAAGCAAGCATTTCACAAACCAATAACAAAAAATGTTACAACTCCCTTCAGGTGTCTCAACTGGGGAGGGATGGGTGGTATTGGCCTGGCACAACTCTTTCCTGTTATCTTGTGTAAGCAGACATGTCTACGTGACATGACACAGATCAGGTCAGGCTCCGGGGCTGTAGCACTTGCCTCTATCTCTGGATTTATCTCCGGATGCCTGTGTCTCCAGTTGAGTTAATTGGTTACAAGCAGTAAATTTAAACAAGTAAATTCAGGCAGTAAATTCAGACAAGCAGTATATTCAAACAAGCTGTAAATTCCTCTTTCCCTAACAGCTTTGGCTGCTGGTCTCTGATTTTCCTGTAACATACCCAAATGCTGCTGTGCTTAACTGTAGATTGGTATATAGGCATTAGAAGGCTTGGAGGCCATTGAAGATGGACATCTCTGTTATAATCAGGTCTGCCCATCCTAAATTGTAAAATACTATCTTGATCAGTGTCATGAACTGAGAACCAAGTGTTCAAATACATGAACCTATGGAAGATATTGCTCATTCAAAAACATTCTAACCTTGAGCAATGCAAACATTGGATTCCAAACTTCATTGCAATCCAAACTTCATTTTCATATCTTTACATAAGAGCCTCTTAAAGTCTCCTTTTAGGGACCCGAGTCATGCCACGTATTTTCTCATCTCAGCAGCTTCTTGACCCACAATGGATAAATCCACAACACCTTCTCCTGAGTATTTCATGTTTCCAAAGTCAGTACTACAAGGATGACATTGCCAAGTTTGGCTGTGAGCTTCTGCTGGACTGTGTCCCCTTGAATCACATTTGCAGCAGCTCTTGTTTGTTATTGCTTTATAGAAGCAAGACACTCCCTAAGTCTTCTTTTTTCACAAATTGGACATTTAACTAGGCAGAGTCCTGCCCTGAAGGTACAGTTCACATTGTTCCAGTACAATGAAGGAGGCTGCTCCTTAATGGTACTAATCTTTTTAACAACTACAGACTCTTTTCCAGCATATGCCCTAGCCATAACATTAAGGTATCTAGGATTTTTTTCTCTCCAAGTTGCACATTTTGTATTTCTTTCTCCCCTATTTGCTCTTTTCTGTTGTAGGCATGAGAAGAGTAATCAGCAATAACCATTCTTATGATTCAACATGCTGTTTTAAAATTTTGTTCACAGAGGAAATTAGTTCATTACTTTTTAATTTAACTTCAGGTAAGTTCCTAGGACAAAGACAAAAGGCAGCAAATTTGCCAAAATATCACATGAATGACCTCTAGCACAGTTGCTGACAGTCTTACCTCCCCCTGTAACCTCATGAGCCAGGCCTATATTTTCAATAATGGTGTCTTGCAGGCTTGTACTAGAACAGTCTGGTAATCTTTGCCTACAGCATTCAACAAATTTCCAAGTCTTTGCCATTCCTCCAAAAAATAACCTATGTTCTTAAAACAAACAAACAAACAAAAACTACTTCTTGGTACCAATTTCTGTATTCATTACTTTTCTGTTGCTATGATAAAATATCATGACCAAAGGAAAATGAATGAAGGGTTTATTTCAGCTTATGCTTCCAGAGGGCTCGCTGTAGACAATGGTAGGGAAAGCACGGCCTCAGGAACAGGCTACCTAGCAAGTCCTTGCCTCAAATGGAACAGCTGAGCAAACAAGCAGAAAAGCTCATTGTAGTCTTTAGTAGCATTTCAGCCCAAGACTTCTAAATAAAATCACTAAATTTATTGTTTGGTTAGATTTCCTACAAGAGTCACGTGTTTTCAATAGCAATCTGACTACTTCATCAAATATTCTTACCAACAGCCTAAAGCATTTCCAATGACTAGTTAATTCTTGATTAACAAAGTTTTATTTTCAAATTATAGCTAGTCACACAATAGTCAATTTAAAGGTTATAGTTTTTCTTAGAAAAGTCACTTCCAAAGTTTGTATCATTTTTCAATAACAATTGAGAGAAATAGGGGAGAAATTGATCTTATAATGCCTCACAATGATTAGTATTTATCCATCAAGCAATAAGATTTTCAGCTTAATGTATTCTAATTGAATAAAATCAATTGTCAATGCCATTGTAGATGAGGAAGCAGGATGTCTAATAGTTATATTTGACTTTGATTTAAAGTTCAAAAAGTTTTTAATTTTTTTTTCCTATTGTATATTCATTGCATATTTTACTATTATATAAGGATGCTTTCATGCAGGTATGTAATATGTGTTGAACACATGCCCCCGTGGTGCTTTATCTACTCTTTCTCCCTCATCCCTTCCTCATTAGTTTGCCTTATTCCCCGAGAGAGTTTTGATTCATGTCATATGAGCATATACATACATATATATATATATGTATAATGTGTGTATATATATATATATACATTATTTGTGTATATGAAATCAAGGAACCATTAATGATTAAACATACAGTACTGTCATTTTCAGTCTGGATAAATTCAATTAATATGATTATCTCCAGTTGCATCTATTTTCAAAGTCTTACATGGGTACTAGGAATAGAATTCAGTTCCTGATGCTTGCACGGCAGGCACTATATCAACTATGTTAACTACTCAGCTCTGATTTTTTTTTTTGCACTCTCACAATAAATATCTTTAATGAGAGATAATTTCTAATTTATATAATAAAAGCATTTTGTCCTAACATTGTGAAGGGTGTCTGAGCTTCTTTATAATACTATATTGTGTAAAGTTTTTATTGAAAAATGCCCTATAAATTTTAGAAATTATTTGAGCTTTTTAAGGGAAGAATAATTCTGGATGGATGTCATGGCAGCCTCATAGACTGCTATCAGTAATTACTGATATATTTGCCTGATAACATAGGTCTTCCCATACCTTTCTTTCATTTCATATGATTACCAAACTACTTTGAACAATCATCTTTTGTTGTAAGATTTTTACTAATTTAAGAGAGAAATGTTTTTGTTTTAAATTTTTATCCAAAAATATGGACTGCCCCCCAAACTTCTGAGTCTTTTCCCATTTGTAAATTTTTAGCTATTAATTCCAGATGTAGCTCCTTTGAAAACCTATTTCACAAAGTGACATGTTGGTGGTAGCAATGATTTGTAAATATTTGAGGTAAAACATTATTTGGTGCCTTTATGTAAACAAAAATCTATGATATATTCTAAGAAATATTGGTCTGCAAATGACATCCTTTCATGGTGTTCTGATTTTAGCAAACAGGCATAATACTGAAGTAATAAATAAACTTTGTACTAATTTATACATTCCATCACCCACCATATTTCATTATGATGTGTTACCTCATAATAGAGTTAATTTTTCCTAACATCTCTCTCTCTCCTCTCTCCTCTCTCTCTCTGTCTCTCCCCCTCCCCCCACACACTGTCAGAATATAGAGTCATCTAGGAGACAAGCATATGGGTAAATCTGTGAGGTATTACCTAGGATAACTGAGTTGAGAAGACCCACCTTAACTGTTTACAGCATCTTTCCATGGGCTAAGTTTCCATGTAAAAGAACAAGCTAACTGAGTCATCCAGTCTCTGTTCTTCCTGACTACGGGTGTAATATGACCAGCTGTCTCAAGTTTATGCCATCATGATGACCCTGACATGAGATTACTGTACCCTCAATTTGAGCCAAAATAATTCCTTCCTTACTTAAACTGTTTTATAAGGGATTTTAGTATAGCAACCGGAAAAGGAACACAACACACACACACACACACACACACACACACACACACACACACACGAATATTGACATTCCTGTTTAAAATATTCAGTAACTATTTCTGTTCCCAGCACCCTCATACATCTACTAACAGGGAATGGTATTTTTATAAACTATAGGGCTTTTTAGTCCGGTAATGAAAGTTAAAAGGAATCTGGAAGACATTTTTCATATATTGTATTCATTTAACACTATTTGCTATGTTAGAAATTTCTCCCATCTCTTACCCTGCCAATGTATGTCGATGTGCATCCCAATGTCTGTATTTAGGCAATAGTATAAGGAGTAACCAGGCATTTTGTGAGGACAGGGTGAAGGACTCTGACATATACTGATGTATTAGAAATTTTTTATTTTATCTATCACCGTTCCATCAGGATTGTGAAATCTTCAACCAAGAATTGCTACTCTTCACCTCCAATGAAGTCTCAAAGGCATAAAAGTTACTGAGGTCTTGTTTATCCTAGGATATATATATATTTTTTCTTTTTTTAGAAGAAGCATTTCATTACAGCTTTAGCTTACTCAATAACAATTTCCAGAGCAAAGATACATCGCTTTCAAAAGTGGCTATAAAATTTTACGTTCACTGCTGAATTAATACAGTTACACAATATTGCACTCAGTATAAACCCTGCAAGACAGAAAATTGAATGAGTTTTTAACCTTTAAAAAAAGATCTCCATTTCATTTAAAAATATACTGTTTCTAACAGAAAGATTCATTGTTTTTGCTAATAACACCAAGATGTTGGTGCATGCATCTCTAATCTGTATGTGTCTGATTATTATTAGTCAAGATTGGTTGTACTCAGATCCTTGGCACCTGGATATGTCTACAAAGTCATTGGGTAGATTTCAATGGCAATGTTTATCATCTCTACTAATTAACATGACAAATTTTTATGCTTCCTCCTCAAATAGAATTCATTTCTTTAAATTTGTTGAAAATTTTTTGTGTGTCTATCATTCAGAACATACCAAACTATCTTGTTCATCTACACCCACTTCCCAGATGGCAACACCCCATAGTCTCCCCACCCCCACTAGAGCCCTTATACTCTGTCATCCATAATACTGTCCACTGTGTTGTCGGTACCCTTAGCCATTCCCCAATACTTGCACATCTGGTGAATCTAGTCAGCCTATGTAGAGGTCTTTGTTTTAGGAGGGTCAGATGTTCGTCATCTAGCAGCTATCACTTGTCAATATTCCTTTAGATAAGACTGGGATCTGCTGTTCATTTTCCCAGTTCTATGCTGAGTTACTATCAGGGAGTCCCTCAGGCCACCCTGGCCAACAACTCAAAAGAAGGTATCTCCTATCTGGCATTGTTGCTTCTTATGTAGCCTTTAGCTATACATATGGACTCTTAAAAAATTATATTGGCCCCTTTAATCTTTGGTTATACTTTCCTTTTTGGTGTTTAAGGCCATACAGTTGGCCCAGATAAACCAACTTAGTTTTACTCTTAAGGCCATTTGAGGATATGTTCCTCAGGAGTCACATGGGCTTGGTAGGAGCCCCTGGCTCTTTTCTGTTACCAGTTCCAACTATGAGAAGATAAGTCAAAAGTCCTGCTTGACCATAGCTGGCTTTGCTTGGAAGCATGGAGGAAATGTTTCCTCTGTGTTGACCCTCCTCTTTGTAGACTGGACACTGTTTCAAGTCCATCTCGGGGGGTCTCCATGGTCTCCTTGATCAAGAGGACAGGTGACCCACCACGATTACAGAACATTTTGAGAGATGCTCTTAGCCCCCTGGAACTTGTCGACATAGGATGGCAAGGAGCAAAAACTGTCCTTTATGTCCCTCTGTCCAAATTAGTAAAGGCCTCAAAGTATGCCTGTTAAACATCCAAGAAGATTAGTTCCACCAGTCTTGTACTTTTAATTACTGTGTGCCATGTAGATAAATCTAGGGCAAAGACCAATTGTTCTCAGATAAACCTTGCCTAGAGATATATTTCTTGATCTGCTATATATAATTTGTCAGTAGGTTGTTGGACTAATATGGTTCCCTCTGGTTTTTAAAACTAGCTAGGCATTATTTATCTCTCGCATTGCCTAACCCCTCCATCATGTTTTCCCCAATTAAGGTGCCTCCATTTTTCCCCTTTCTCCCTTAATAAGACTCTTATCCTGTGGTCCTACCAGTCTTGAGCTCCTTCTTTCCCTTTATCCCCTAAGCTCCTTGTATACCCTTTCCTCCCCTCTCCCTTAAACTAACCCAATTTTTATCCATATCTCCCTTATTAAGGCCTGTTTCCTACTGTTCTTCTCTTTCAGGTTCTTTCTTTTCCTTTACCTCCCTGGTTCCTTTCCATTATCCTGGTTCCTGTAGTTATGTCTGGATGCATACTCACTTAGCAGGATTTGGTTTTAGGATTCACATATGAGGGAGAACATACGTTAATTTTTTTTTTTAACCAGTCTGTGTTACTTCATTTAGTATAATAGTTTCTAGTTCCATCCATTTACTTGAAAATTTCATGATTTCATCTCCTGTACTGCTGAGTAAAACTCCATCATATAAATGAACCACATTTTCACTATCCACTCGTCAATTGAGGGACAATTAGGTTGCTTCCATCTCTTAGTTATAGTGTAAAGAGCAGCAACAAACATGGGTGTACAAGTGTCTCTGCAATAGGATGAGTTCTTTGGGTATATGCCAAGGAGTGGTATAACTGGGTCAAATGGTAGGTTCATTTATAGATTTTTAAGTGTTCCCCACACTGCTTTCCATAGGAGTTAGACAAGTTTGCAGCCCCAGCAGCAGTGGATGAGTGTTCCCCTTTCCCCACATCCTCCCCAACATTTCGTATCATTTGTTCTCTTTTTGTTCCTTAAAAACTCAAATGATATTCTATAATTGTCAGAATCTCTGCTAGTCTCTTATTTAATAATTATCTTGAGCCTGGTCTATTGATGTTTCTCATTTATTACCATTGATTTGCAAAATCATTCTATTGATTTTCTTCCAGTTAACTGGAATATGTTCTATTTCCTGACATGGAATGCATCTTGGTTATATTCTTGTTGTGACAAAATATGCTGAAAGCAGTACCTTATGGGAGAAAGGGTTTCTTTTAGTTCACAAGTCAAGGTTATATTTCTTCATTGCAGGGAGGTCACAACGGTAAGCACTTAAGGGAGAAAGTCACATTGTATTCATAAGAAGGAAGCAGTGGGCAAGGAATGAATGCATGCAAGGTGATGAGACCCATGTCTGTTTTTTTTTTTAGTTCTGAGTCCAGCCATGAAATGGAGCTGTCAACACTGAAGTTGAGACTTCCCATTTCAGTTAACCCAATTAAGAAGATTCCTCACATGCCTGCCCACAGGCCATCCTAATCTAGACAATCTGTGACTGAGACTTCTTCTTTGCCCAGTGAGACTAGATTTTCTCAAGCAGACAATGAGAAAGAAAGTTCCCAGCAAAATCATGCACCTTGGACAGAACCTCCTGCTAGGCTGATTAATTGATTAGCATTTCAGTGACTGTAGAGTGTTTGGAATATTGCAAGTCCAGAATTTATTGTCTTGGGCCAACTTTATCCCTAAATAGCCAATCATTGTGCACCTCTGTGTCTGATTTAACATTTTGTGGCTAACAGTTAATAAACTCTTTTGGAATTTATTAACTTAACAAAGTAATCCCCAGCTTCCCATCAATCAGATAGTATCTGAGGCCTGCTTATAGGTAAGATTTCTCTTTTGAGGTAACCACCTAGTTAATGTTTCTGCCAATGTATTTGAAAAGTGTCTTGATTTATGCCTATTTGCTTCTATTAGTATAAAGATTTGATGAACGGTTATAACATTGGGACATGGAATTTGCAGTATCCTGAATCTGCATTCCCAGACCATGGACACCAACATTAGCTCCAGAATAAACTCACTTTTATCTTCTTTGAGGTGAGAGTTGTAGTTTTTCAGTGACAATTAATGATAACCATCACAACTCTAGTCCTCGTCAACACATTGTCCACAGCCCCCTCCAGTAAGGTCCCAGGTTGTGCATGATAGAGTCTTTGTCTCCTATGCTGGGGACAGGGTAGGCTTCTGTTATTCAAAGATTCTGGTCCTGTAAGAACCAGTTCTCTGAAACAGACCTCCCACCTCTCCTGAAGGCCAGCTGTTGTCCTCACTCCACAAGTAGTCATGGGTATCCAGGCTTTGATGTTGGACCTCTCCCATTACCAGGCACCAAAAAGTTTTCCATTACTTTTCCGTTACTCTTCTACAACCCCAATATGCCTTCACCTATGCCCTAACTGAACTTCTTGAAATAAAAATCACAGTCTGGGAAGATTAAAAAATAAAAAAAATAAAAAAAAATAAAGGACATAGAACTAACTAATAAAATTCTCAATTAAACATATGGAATTATATCATAGAATATAAATTTGCAATTGTATATGTCTACTATAATTTTTGAAAGCCAATTATTGATAAAACTATCTGGCTTTAACAGTAATGTGAAATTTCTCAATGTTTCTGTACTGTAAGTTTATCTTTCACTTCCTTTCCAAATTCTTCAACTTATATAAAGTCTGTCAATGTAAACATAAAAATTCTTAAAGAAAAGCTAATAAAATATTTTTAAATTACAAAAAAAATAGAATGGAGGGCTGGAGAGATGGCTCCGCGGTTAAATGCAGTGACTGCCTTTGCAGAGAACCTAGCTTCAATTCCCAGCATCCACATGGTGGCTATAAACCGTCCTTAACTCTAGTTCCAGGGGAATCTGAAGCCCTCTTCTGACCTCTATGGCATTGCAGGACATGGGTGCTCTCACGTACATGCAGGCAATACACTCATACACATTAAAAAAATAAAAATAGTAAAAAAAAATTTAAAAACAAAGATGAAGTCTTCTGTAGCCTGAGGCTATGAGTTGGACCTCTGGGAACTCTGTGATTTGAGGAGAGATCCCATTCTGGCTAGCTTAGCATTTGACTTTATATTGCAAGCAAATATAAATATACCACACACACACACACACACAGATAAAGAAACATTCTCAAAACAAATAAATATTAAAAACTTTTCTGAAGTAATAGATTGGTGGGTAAAGGTGCATCCTGCCAGGACTTAAGACCTGAGTTAGTTCTTCTATAATCTGTTCATACTAAAATATTAACTTGAGGGGCGGTTTATTACAATGTCCAGTTATCAGAATAATAACAGTATTGGGTTCTCCTCTAGGACCTTTAACTCGTCAGCTGACTAGTCTTTCAATGTAATAATGAATTAATAGTACAAGCATGAGTTCCAGCTTGTTTAAAGGGTTTTAAATCTAACCCAGAAGTAGTTGCATACTCCCGTAACATTCATGCCACTCCTGTCTCATTGGGCATGTCTTGCCAGGCCATTTGTTACTGTGTTTGCAGAGTTTATCCTCCTATTATAGGAGAACTTCACTTAAACTTTTTTTATGTATATGTGTATGTATATGTATGTATTTTCAGTCAAGTGTATGGCAATAGGCTTTTGTATGTCATTATCAAGGGTCTGTAGTGTTAGTTATCCCTTTCCATAAACCTCTACCCTTCTCTTTACCCTCACTTCAGTCAATCCTCGTCAGAGAAGGTTCTTTTATTGCAGTAGATGTCAGTCAATAGAGACAGTTGGTCAACATACAGAGAATAAGAGACTGTGGAGTGATCCAGTCTAAATGGGGTAGTTATATCTCATCTCCTCCCCCAAGGCTCAGGGATCATTACAGAAGATTGTTATAACAAATTAGTGGATGTCTATAGAAACACTATTTTGATAATATAATAGAGCACATGTGAACTCACAGCTGTTGTGACTGTAGGACAAGACCTATACAAGGTCAAAGTAGTCAGAATCTCATCATGGACGGACAAGGGACTCATGAAGTCCCACAGCTAGCTGAGGACTTTTGGAAGTTGGTGACTTCTAGGAGAGAAAGAGTCCATTTTCTGCAGGATCGTGGCCCATAAGAGGCTACCTGTGCTCTGGTCTATGGCCCTAACCCATGCAGATATAGGCAGGAGCAAGAGGATTCAGTGACATAAAATAAAACAAAACAAAACAATAAACCCCCATAAATTTTGGGAAGAAATGGACAGGGAGGTAAGAAGGGAGTTAGAAAGGAGGGAGTAGAGAGAGGATTTGATTAAAATGCAGTATGTGCATGCATGAAATATTCAATAAGAAAGAAAGCAAAATCAGAGAAAATAGATCAAGAAATACAAATGACTGCAAAAATTTTACCATAAATAAAGTTGTTGGCTTGTTAACATTTGGACAGTCTGGGTGCCTTAATTTGAAAATGAAATACACCAGCATCTTCTATTAAATTCTCCAAGGTTTAGGGTTAATGGTGTTGATGAGAGCTTTTAGTGTGTGACATCAAATATCCAAGTTCATGTGAAGATTCCATGAGGTCAAGTGATCATTAGAAATAAAATAAATATCTAAGACATTGCACCCTTCAGGAGGTGTTGGATAAAAGCCAATTTCTTGCCCTGTCCAGATCCTCGAACTGCTTCCTGTGGTTCTTTGTCCTTAACTCATTCTTCCTTCACAGTAAGTCAGGAATCTGCCGTGGTCACTTCAGCCCTGGTAATGCCTCTTGTGTCTTCAAAATTTTCTATGCTCCCCTGAGATGGCTAGTATGGTCAGATTCAGCAAATTTATTTTATCTTATTTTGAAATTGTAATTTAATCACATCTGAATAGATTTACAGGATTCCATGAATTCGGATGGTTGTTTTAAAGTAAAATCCCATTGCATCCTTAAATATCAACTTAGTCTTTTAACTTTTATTATACTTTGAGTAATTTTTTTCTGTTCAGCTATTGTTATTTTAATATTGGGACATCACATTTACCTCCAGTGATGACATCCATATTACAATCATGTCCCTTAAAACCCTCATTTCTTCCTACTTCATAATAGTCAGTTATTTTTTGAAAAATCAAATCCAGTATGAAATCCTTCTTGTGAGGCAAGCTTTATGTTACTCAGCTCTACTGTTAACTACACTATTACCCATGGAATGAATTTAAAAGCTCTCTATGTTTGAATTACTGCCCATTCTAGTCTAGTTTTAAGTCAAAATACCTTTTTTTAAAAATAAAAAACAATTATATAAATATTTTTTAAAAATTAATGGAGGGCTGGATGTCAGTCCCAGAGAATCCAACTCTCAATTTGGACCTCTGCAGGCATTGCATGACATGGGTGCACTTATATATATGTAGTTGAAACACCCATATACATTAAAACTAAATAAATACAATTTAAATTTAAAGGAAGGCAGAATAAATTTCACCATGAAGTTTCCTTCTTCTGTAATAAGGAAGAAATAGCAGCTCCATCTTTTGCATTTCCACAGCTCTTGCTATTTCTTTTGTAGTGTTTGTTCTACACCCTTAATTTAAAAATCACCACTCTGACTCCCCTATAAGAATTTGAACATGTGGGAAATACTGTGCTCAGCTCATCTTTGCATCCCTCGGGCCTGCAGCTTGGCAAGAAAGAGACACACCACAAATGAGATTACCTCATTTGGATGAACGAAGCCATCAGAGGCAAATGAGATAAATGATGTCCATGATAATCACATAAGCGATGAACTCTTCTTTTCCCTAGTAGATGTCAACTGTATATCCTGCTACATCTCTGCCCAGAAATAATCCTTGATTGAACTTGAAATTAGCTTCTGTTTCTGCTTTTAAAAGTAAATACAGGTTTCCTTCCTGATTCCTTACAGAGATAGTTAGATGTGTATAATAAAACATCTGCTGAAACATATACTTGACCCAACGATTACTTGACTGGAATTTTGAAACTACGTGGGGAAACAGCTGTAACATAAATTTCCCATCACATCACATCTTATATCCTGAATACCAAAAAGACTGTATTATAACTGCAGAGACCAAATGATTGAAATTTTTAGTTAGAATAATTATATTGTTCACAGTTTTTATTCTACCAAAATGTATATAGACAAGTTCCCTCATTCACCTAAGAGTAATTACATAAATTTTCAATTTTCTCTGACTTTAAAAGTTCTATATTTTGGGAGCTGGAGAGATGGCTCAAGAGTTTAGAGCACTGGCTGCTTTTGCAGAGTACACAGGTTCGATTCCCAGCACCCACATGGCAGATGCGAACTATTCTTAACTCCAGTTCTGGGGAAATCTGAAGCCCTATTCTGACCTCCATGGCATTGCACGACATGGGTACAATCACTTACATGCAGGTGATACACTCATACACACAAAATAAAAATAATAAAATATTTTTTAAAATTTGTTAAAAAAAAGTTCTGTATTTTCAATCAGAGATTCCCTTTCAAATGCATGACTTTTTAAATTAATGCCATACAGAAGCCATTATTGTTTTGTATAGAGGCTTAGAGAAGTATAGTTTGTTTCAGAAAATAAAACATATTACCAAGGCTACCCATTTGTCTTCCTGAATTGTACTGTCCCAAAACTGAGTTGCATAGTCATTGCTCTGTATCAGTCTTTGGTGGTTGCTGAGCTGTGTCACCTAGAGCCCCTCTGTAGCTGAGGCATATTAGTCTGAGATGGAAGGAGTGGTATGGAGCTATAGTCCTTCCTTAGGGTCTGTCTTCATGTGACAGAATTGTCCTTGATCAGTGTCATGTATTCATTCCAATTTCTAGCCCACATCTAATCTTTTCTTTATGCAAATGTGTCTATTCTTCAGACATGAAAGTCTAGCCTTTTTGCCTATTTTTAATCATGTTGAGCCTGATGGAATATTCATGGAAAGTAAGAATTTTAATCCTTATTTTCTCTTTCTTCATGTGTCTATACCAACCTGTCAGCAGAATGTCTGCTGACAGGCTCTGTAGACTGAAAGCTGGCAGTGACCCAATGTAGCCTATAGTTTTATCCCCATTCACCTTACTATTTCCTCAAATGGCAACTTGTATAATAACTTTCAGACAGAGGATTTTTTTTACCATTTTTTATTTTCTAAATTAATAATAATTTGCCTTGTTTTAAGACTTTACAGCTATCTAATCAATATGTAAGTTTTCTTCTAACAGTAACTCAGTATCTTCAGGGTACAGATTCTGAGTTTTGAGCCCTCTGGACCACCCTGCAGCCTAAATAAAATACCTGCTTTCTGTCTACTCTAGGTTTCCTGCCTGATCTTTGACACTACACTAAGACATCGCTGATAGGGTCAAACACCATCTAAAAGTCTTTGTTAAGATCATATTGTATATTTTTCTTCATTGCATATTTCTTTTTATTCCTTCACTATTGTACCTAGAGTATTTGACTATATACCCTGCAGGGACATGGTGTCCTGACCTCCGCCTCCCCCTTATAAGAGCTTGGGTATCTGTGGTATTTCCTGGAATTGTTTATCACAAGGACTTCCTCCTGATTCTGAGAAAAGTACACCCTGACCCAAAACTAGCCTTACAGTCAGGTGATCAGGGGAATGCCCAATTATCATGTGTCCTGACTCCACCTCCTTTACTGAAAAAGTATTTAAACCCTTGTCTCAAGCAATAAAGAGAGTCCTTCCTCCCATTCCATGATGGTGTGATTGTTTGTTCAATCCTGACGCCCTTTGCCCAGAATACTCGGAGCTTGATGTGCTGGCACGGCAAGTGGAGGTCCCATCGAGATCTGAGGAAAGAAGGTAAGCGTACAGGGTCACCCTTGGCCGGCAAGGATGTATTGGGGATAATACATAAGAATATCTGTAAACATGGGAAACGTACAAAGTAAACATGAACTGTATCATCAGATTAAAAGAGTCTTGGAGGAACAAGGAACAGCTGTTAAAAGCAAAACTATTGAACAGTTTGTTCACACAATCTCTGAAGTCAGTCCTTGGTTTTTGACCAGGGGAGGCTTACATTTACTTGATTGGGAACAGGTTAGGAGGGACTGCCAGAAAAAATTAGAAAAGGAAGGTAGCAAACACTTCCCGATAGCTACATTTTCCTTGTGGCGTCTTATACCGAAGCATTGCTTTCGGACAAAGTGAAAGTAAGAATAGAACTTGAGGCAGCTCGGGAAGTCCTTGGTGAGCTTCAAGAGGAAGAAACTAGATTGTCTCTAGCTTTGGCTGAAGAGGAAGGAGCTCGAGCTCCCCTTAGTGCTCGCTCAAAACCTCTTCCCTCTTTAAGGGGAGGATTCAGACACAGAGACTGAGGGAGAATCTAGTGAGGATGAAGAACAAAAGTTATGTCAGGAGATTAAAGCATTAAAGAAAAAGTTAAAATCTCTTAAAACTACGGATAGCTTGGTTCCATCAGCACCACCTATGTTCAATGAATGGCCAATGTATTCTGAGATTGAAGGTGAAGAAAAATTAAGGGGCGGTGTCAAATTTTGCTGTAATCATTTAGTTGCCCCTGTGGTGGAAGTTCCTAATCCTCAACAACAAGGTCAGGTACTCAGACAACATGACCCTCTCCATTTCAAAGATCTCAAAGCCTTAAAGGAGGCTGTCTCCGCTTATGGGGTACAAGCAGCTTTCACAATGACCATGGTAGAGTCCTACCAGACACAATACTTAACACCCAGTGATTGGCAGCAGCTGTGTAGAGCAGTATTGTCAGGAGGTGATTATCTTTTATGGAGAGGAGAGTTCCAAGAGCAGGCTCTACAGTGGCCTACCTTAATGCTCAGGCCGGATTGGCTCAAAGAGATCTAGACATGCTAACAGGAGCAGGAGCTTATGCAGGGGTGGGGGCCCAAATATTATACGATCCAGCTGTATACGCTCAAGTGGCAGCTTGTGCTGTAAAGGCCTGGAAGAGCTTGCCTAATAAAGCAGCTGGGGATCAGCTTTCTAAAGTGATACAAGGACCCTCTGAACTGTTTCAAGATTTTGTTGACAGACTTTTACAGCTGGCCGGATGCATCTTTGGAGAGGTCACGCAATCTATGCCCATTATTAAACAATTGGCTTATGAAAATGCAAACCAGTATTGCAAAGAAGTACTTAGAGCCCAGAGGCACAAAAGCCTAAATGATTACATCAGATAGTGTAAAGATGTGGATGTGCATTATATACAGGGACAAGTGATTGCAGCTGCATTGCGCCCATCAAAAGGTAGACTGCCAACAGGCAGCAGAAGGGATCACAATTGCTTTAGCTGTGGAAAATCCAATCATTTCTGCGAAGATTGTCCCCTGTTGCATAATGATAAAGAGAGGGCGCCGGGGCTCTGTCCTAGATGCAAAAAAGGAATACATTGGGCCAATAACTGTCGCTCTAAATTTGATAATATGGGCAATCTTTTACCGCCATCTAACAATCAGGGAAACTGGCGGAGGGCCCCGCTCCACCTTACATGGGCTGCCCTATTCATATAAAAACTGATAATGGTCCTGCATATACAAGTTCTAAATTTGCCACATTTTGTGCTTATTATAAAATCACTCACTCCACTGGCATACCTTATAACCCTCAAGGACAAGCCATTGTGGAACGTGCTAATCAACTCGTAAAACAATACTTTCAAAAAATAAAAAAAGGGGAATATTGTCCTACGCCTACTGCACAACTGTCATCCATACTCTTTATTCTAAATTTTTTAATTGTGAATAAAACAGGACAAACAGCAATGGAACGTCATCATTCGTATAAACACCCTAAATTGGGGGACGTATGATGGAAAGATCCCCTCTCTGGGGAATGGAAACCCGCTACACCGTTGTTAGCACGGGTGAGGGGGCTGTTTGTGTTTTTCCCCCAGGTGCTGATAAACCTATCTGGATTCCTGAAAGCAACAAAATAACAAAGGTGATGATCCTCATCCTTCTGACACAGACATGGAGCATACAGGGTACCATTGCTGCTGGCATCGCCTGTCTCAGACTGCGGTTACAGCTTCCATGGTTGACACCTTGTCAGGAAAAGTTAGCGAAGCCCTGTAAACTCAGAACTCAATCAATGTACACATACAATTTGGACTAATGAACTCAAATCAACAAACTGCCTTGTTACAAGGACAAGTTGATGCCCTTTGGGCTATGTAACAGCTAACATGCTCTCATTTCTTCCATCATATTTATGTTACAACTATTACCATGTACAAAATGCCCAATACTATAAAACAATTGAATGCCTTTCTTAAGGGATGATGGAATGTGACCTTTGCAAATTTTACTAAGGTTCTTACTTAGCAAATTGTATCCATTAATGAAACCAGGGTCCCTGCCATATCAGCAGAAGGATGATGGAATACCATGGTAGGAATTGGAGAATGGATACAGAGGTGGGCAGGCTTCTTATCACTGACTGTCAATTTCATACTCATTATGATCTTTGTGTTTTTGGGTCTTGTGTAGAGAGCTCAGAAGAATTCAGGCCCGACAAACTGTTACCCAACAAATCCTTTTAAGTTTTCACACAACCATACAGATGTCCCACAAGTGTGGCTTCAGATGCTATAGAAAAGATGAAGGTATTCTCAATGATGGGCAACTTTCTGTGAGAGGGCTCCCGCCTAAGACAGGGAAGAGGTCTCCCAGTGATGGGTAAGGGTGACCCCTCCGGAACGACCTAAGACAGAGTTACCTTCCTTATTAAAAAAAAAAAAAAATGGGTGAGATGCAGGGACATGGCGTCCTGACCTCTGCCTCCCCCTTATAAGAGCTTGGGTATCTGTGGTATTTGCTGGAATTGTTTATCACAAAGACTGTCTCCTGATTCTGAGAAAAGGTACACCTGACCCAAAAACTAGCCTTACAGTCAGGTGATCCCAATTATCATGTGTCCTGACTCCACCTCCTCTACTGAAAAGGATTTAAACCCTTGTCTCAAGCAATAAAGAGAGTCCTTCCTCCCACTCCATGATGGTGTGATTGTTTGTTCAATCCTGACGCCCTTTGCCCAGAATACTCGGAGCTTGACGTGCTGGCGCTACAATACCCTTTATGAAAGAAAAACACAAATCTTAAAAAGGTGATTTAGGATATGGGTTGTGAACTAGTTATGTGGAACTGAATTTTTTGCTGTTCTACTGGGAAGGAAAATTTTTTCCACTACTTATAGGAAAGTGTGGAAATCTCAGAACATGGAGCAGTGGAGAAACTATTAAAATTACAACTCCTGAGAACATTGCACTGATACACTGTGAAGGTAGAGAATGTACTAGAAATGTAATGCATCTAGGAAAGTGTGGAGAAAGTAGAAATTATGGTAAATCAGTCAGACAGCTCTTTTTGAGTGTACTTGTGATATTGAAAAAAGGCAAAGAAACCCTGAGGGTGAATATTATCATTTTAAAGAATAAAAGTTGCCAGGCATGGTGGTGCATAGTTTTAATCCCAGTACTCAGGAAGCAGAGGCAGGTGGATCTCTGTGAGTTCGAGGCCAACCTTATCTACAGAGATGGCTCCAGGTCAGTTGGAGCTATGGGAAACCCCTGTCTCAAAAAGAAGGGACAAAAAGGCAAAGATAAAAAAAAGAAAGTTCTGAGAAGCTCTGAGACCTTTTTCATAATATGTAACTGAAGAGCAGGCCAAGAACTTTTCTAGACCAATACAGCCCCAGTGCCGGTGCCAGCTGGCCAAGAAAGACAGTACCTGAAAAGGGGGATTGAGGATTGAAAGAAAAAACAAGAGACAGAGAAAAGATACGTGGGAGGACTGTCAGTAGAGACTGTAGCCCCCGTTTATTTTAGCTTTGCCTTTTTATACAGAAGAACATCAGAGATAGCCACCGTTTGCTTAACTCAATTAGTTTCAACAGCTGTTTTTCCCACCTGTATCTGAGGGTCAAGGAGCGGTCAAATACTTGTTGTGAACTCCACCATATAAACACATTCCTCCTGAACTGGCAGATTAGGTACTGGTGTGCAAAACACAAACTAAGTAAACAAGCAAGCCTGCCACAGCTCAATGTACATAATGGCTGTGCTTATATCAATAGCTCCCAACACTCCAGCTTTCTGGAACTTTGTCAGATGGTAGAAGGTAGCCCTTCCCTTGGCATGAAATGATAGAGATCTTGTGCTTACAAGACTGCATATTATTGCCCTGCTCTTCCATTTTGCCACATTTAGCTAGGTGATTGAATACTGGATGAGAAGACTCTCAGATTATGTCTTCTGTCTCGAAGAGGTCTCTGATCTTTCTTCACATATAGAAACTGTAAACAGTACAAAATAGTGTGCCCAGAGTCTGATAGACTCTTGCATTGTTACTGTTCAGTTTGAGACTTTTATGTTACTTAAGTCCACCAAATAACTTATGTTGCAAAATTATTATACTGGCTGTAATAGATAACATATAACAGCTATGGCTTGAATACAGTAGTTATTTGTACATAAGGCAATCAGTACATGTTAACTATAATATTTAAAAATTTTTAATTAATTTATTTTTATTTTATGTGTATAACTGTTGTGCTTGCATGTATGTAAGTGTGCCTGTGTTGTGCAGCACCCATGGATGCCAGAAGAGGGTGTCAGATCCCCTGGAACTGGAGTTATGGATGGTTGTTAGTCACTATGTAGGTGCTAGGAGTTGAACCCAGGTCTTTTACAAGAGCAGCTAGTGTTCTTAACCATTGTGCCATCTATTCATCCCCATGTTAACTATAAATATTAATGCTATATGATTTTTGGGAAATATATTTACTTGCTACCATTACTTTCATCAGACATATCCTGAAAGCGGAACCAATACAGAGCACAGGATAATAATTTGTATAGTGTCAGCCAGTACTTTGAAGTCTCAATACCCTGATTCTCTCACTACAAAGAAAAACAGAAGGGAGAAAGACAGGTACACACACACACACACACACACACAAACACACACATTCACACACAAAAACATATGTAGACACCGACACATACATCCACATGTCCATGTACATACAAGCACACGTGCACACATATATACACAGGCACAAACATACAAATATACACAACATACAGATACCCAGGCACACATACATGCAAAAATAATCCCAGAGAAAGAGAGAGCAGAGGCAGAGAGAGAAAGAGAGGGAGAGAAATTTTGGGTCTGTGTGTCTGTATAGGAGTGTGTGAAATCATCATTGTTATCTATGTTCTGAAGAAAATCAGTTGCTGGCACTGAGACTGCTGTAACAGACACTTAAAGAGAACACTTTGCTCCCTCTGCCTACCTGGGCGTGCAGGACTTGCAGGCCTTTCCCCTACCTGCAGGCCTCTCCTCTGGGGTAAGTCAAATGAGCCCTCTGAGCCTTGACTCCCTCAGCCTCATTCACCCTCCCATCTCCCCTGCCGGTCTCTCCTCCTAGCCTGGGTCCTGTCCCATTCCTTGTCTTGGCACCCCAGACACCTGGGGAACCACCACAGCTTCATGATCCTTTGCATCCAGACCAACTCAGTTCCTTCCTTCTCAGGTCCCCAGGAGCACTCTGGGCCTGTCCCTGCCCTCACCTCCATTTAATTCCCTAGGCCTGCACAACCCCCAAGCCTCTTTCCTGGACACCAGGGCTGACTTTTCCTCTTCCTGGTCCTTTGCATTCAGACCAACCAAGCTCCTCAGTGCATTTCCCAGGAGCCCTTGGGGCTACTTCCCACCCCCATCTTCCGATGCATCTCTGGGTGGCACGGCCACCAGCTGCACTAGATCACAGTCTGTCCTGGGCCCAACTCCCAGGCCAGTCCAACCCACAAATTCCTGAGTCCAAAATCCTTCCTGATGGCATCCAGACCTTAGGAAGAAGCCTGAAATCATTGATCCTCATCTGACTTGGGTCTCAGTGGGAACTCCTGAAGACAAAAGCAATCTGGCCACTCCAATATAAAATCAAAAGAGAGAACTGGAAGCTTAGAGGAATGAGCTTTTCATGCGCCAAAAGTAAACCACTGTGCTGGATAGCTTTAGTGTCAACTTGACATACCTGGGTTGAAGGAGCCTCAGTTGGGGAATTTCCTCTATTGGACTGGCCTGTGGCCATGTCTGAGGGGCATCTTCTTGATGAGTGATGTGGGAGGGCCCAGCCCACTGTGGGTGGTGTCACCCTTGGGAAGGTGGGCCTGTGTGGCATAAGAAAGCAGGCTGAGCAGGGGCCAAGGGAGCAAGCCAGTAAGCAGCATTCCTCCATGGCCTGTGCTCCAGCTCCTGCCTTCAGGTTCCTGCCCTGAGTTCCTACCTTGGGTTCCCTGATGAACTGTGACCTAGGAGATGTAAACTGAATAAACCCTTTCCTCCCCAAATTGGTATTGCTCAGAGTATTTTGTCACAGCAATGAAGAAAAAACTAAGACAACCACAAAGACAGATAAAGTTCACGAAAAGAGGCAGACCTAAACTTGAAGGCTTGAGTCTCACACAAGAATCAGAAACTACAAAAGAAATCCACATGTCAAAATCACAGAGACTAAATAATAACATGAAAAACCAAAATGACATATCCCCTCCAAATACCAATAGTCCTCTCTAGAGGAGTACAATGAGAATCCCTAGAGATAATGCAGGACATGGAGTGCAAAAGGATGATTATAAACATGATAAAAGAATTCAGTGAATTTAAAGAAGACACAAACAAAGAAATCAAAGAACTGAAGGAAGATAGGGATAAAATTCTGAATGAATTCAGAAAAGAGTTAGAAATATTGAAAAATACTCAGGCTGAAATGAAGAAGGAAGTGAAACACTCAGTAAGCCTATTAGAAATGATAGAAGAAAGCCTCCCCAATAGATGAATGAAATGGAAAACAGAGTATCAAGACTGGAAGATAAAGTGGACGAACTAGACCACTCAAGCAAAGATTATGAAAAATTAAAAAAATCACAAGAATGGAATATGCAGGAATTGCATAACACCATAAAAAGACCAAACTTACGACTCATAGGCATACAGGAAGAAAAAGAATCCCAAGATAATGGCATGGACCAGATCTTCAACAGAATCATGGAAGCACCAATGACACACTTTCTACTCAGCACCCCATGGAACCTTCTGCAAAATTAACCATATACTGGGACACAAAACAAACCTCAACAAATAAAAAAGATTGAAATAATTCCATGCATTCTATCAGACACAATGCAATAAAGCTTACAATCAACACCCAAAGAAGCCCTTATCACCAAATGAACACGTGGAGATTAAACAACACACTCCTAAATGATGAATGGGTCAAAAGAGAAATTAAGAAAGAAATAAAAGTATTCCTGGAACTAAATGTAAAGGAGAATACAACACAGCAAAACCTCTGGGACACTCTGAAAGCTGCCCTTAGAGGGAAATTAATAGCTCTAAGTGCCTACATCAAAAAATCAGAAAGAACACAAATAAATGACTTAATGCAACTGAAGACACTTGAAAAGCAACAGCAAACGAAACGCAAACCCAGCAGACAAGAAGAAATAACAAAAATGAGGGCAGAAATTAATGAAATTGAAACAAAGAAAACAATACAAAGAATCAACAAATCCACCAGCTGGTTCTTTGAAAAGATAAACAAGATTAACAGATCACTATCCCACTTAACCAAAAGAAAGGGCACCTCCAAATCAACAAAATTAGAGATGAATGGGGAAACATCACAACAGACACCAAAAAGATACAGAACATTATAAGGGAATACTTTAAAAACCTATATGGTATTAAATTTCAAAACCGAAAAGAAATGGACAGATATTTAAAAGCTAAAATTCTCATCAAGATACTTTCAAACCACGTATGGACACACATCAAAAAGATCATCCACCGTGATCAAGTCATCTTTATCCTGGAGATACAGGGGTGGTTCAATATACGTAAGTCAATAAACATCATAAATCATATAAATGGGCTGAAAGACAAGAACCACATGGTTATCTCAATAGATGCAGAGAAGGCATTTGACAAAATTCAACATGCATTTATGTTCAAACTCCTAGAGAGAATTGGACTGGAGGGAACATACCTCAACATAATTAAAACCATATATAACAAACCCACAGCCAACATCATTCTACATGGAGAAAAACTGGAAGCATTCCCATTGAAATCAGGAATCAGAAAAGGATGTCCACTATCTCCATTTCCCTTTAATATAGTGCTTGAAACTTTTTCAAGAGCAATAAGACAAGAGTAGTAAATTAAAGGACTAATAATTGGAAAAGAAGTGTTAAATTATCCCTTTTTGCAGATGATATGATATTGTATCAAAGAGATGCTAAAAATTCCACCAGAAAATTACTAGAAATTATTAACACATTCAGTAAACTGACAGGTTACTAAACTAACCTACAAAAGTCTGTAGCCTTTCTATATACCAATAACAAGCATTCAGAGAAAGAGTACATGGAAACACTCCCCTTCACAATAGCTGCAAAAAATAAAATAAAATACTTGGACTAAACCTGACCAAAGACATTAAAAAGGTCTACAGTGAAAATTTTAAATCTTTAAAGAAAGAGGTTGAGGAAGACATCAGAAGATGGAAGGACCTCCCATGCTCATGGATTGGAAGAATTAATATTGTGAAAATGACCATCCCACCAAAAGTCATTTATAGATTCAATTCAATGCCAAACAAAATCCCCATGACATTTTTCACAAAGGACAAAACCATCCTAAGATTCATATGTAAGCACAAAGACCTCGGATACCCAAAACAATCCTGAGCACTAAGAGCAATTCTGGGAGGATTACTATACCAGATTTTTCAGCTATATTACAGAGCTATAGTCATAACCACAAAATGGTACTGGAACAAAAATAGACCCATATACCAATGGAACAAAATTGAAGATCCAAATATGAGTAAATCCAATTTTAGCCACCTGATACTTGACAAAGGGACCTAGAACATTCACTGGAGGAAAGACAGCATATTCAGCAAATGGTGTTGGCAAAACTAGATCTCCACCTGTAGAAGAATGAAACTAAACCCCTATCTTTCACCCTGCAAAAAAGTCAAATCCAAATGGATCAAATACTGTCCTAGTTTGTTTTTCATTGCTGTGACAAAACACTCTGACCACTACCAACTTGGGGAGGAAAGGGTTTATCGTACATCTCCCGGGTCACAGTTCATCAGGGAGCCCATGATAGGAACTCATGGCAGGAACCTGGAGGCAGGAGCTAGAGCACAGGCCATGGAGGAACACTGCTTACTGGCTTGCTCCCCTGGCCCCTGCTCAGCCTGCTTTCTTATGCAACACAGGCCCACCTGCCCAGCGGTGGCACCACCCACAGTGGGCTGGGCCCTCCCACATCACTCAAGATGATGCCCCTCAGACATGCCCACAGGCCAGTCCAATAGAGGGATTCCCCAATTGAGGCCCCCTCAATCCAGGATAAACACCTCAATGTAAAGCCTGAAATTCTGAAACTATTAGAAGAAAACATTGGGGAAGACCTACCAGATATAGGTGTAGGAAAGGATTTTCCTAAACTGGACATCAATTGCTCAGGGAACAGGGCAAGAGTTAACAAATGGGACCTCATTAAACTAAAAAGCTTCTGTACATCAAAGGAGGCAACCAGGGAAGCGAATAGAAAACCCACAGATTGGGATAATATCTTCACCAGCAACACATCCGATAGAGGTATAATATCCAGAATATATAATGAACACAAAAAAACAGAGAATCAAGACAAGAAGTAAACCAATTAAAAGATTGGCTAAGGAGCTGAACAGAGAGCTCTCAAAAGAAGAAGTAAAGATGGCTATGAAACATCTTAAAAGATGTTCAACATCAGTAATAATCAGGGAAATGCAAATTAAAACCACTTTAAGATTTCATCTTACCCCAGTCAGACTGGCTAAGATCAAGAAAACAAATGATACCAAATGTTGGAGAGGATGTGGGGAAAGGGGAACATTCATCCACTGCTGGTGGGGCTGCAAACTGATTCAACCCCTATGGAAAGCAGTGTGAACAACTCTTAAAAAACTGCAAATGAACCTTCCATTTGACCCATTATACCATTCCTAGGCATACACCCAAAGAACTCATCCTATTGCCGAGAAACTTGTACATCCATGTTTGTTGCTGCTCTTTTCACAATAGCTAAGAGATGGAAGCAACATAAGTGTCCCTCAACTGATGAGTGGATAATGAAAATGTGGTTCATTTATATGATAGAGTGTTACTCAGCAGTAAAGAGAGATGAACTCATGATATTTGCAGGTAAATGGATGGATCTAGAAACTGTTATACTAAGTGAAGTAACACAGAATCAGAAACAAAACTGACATATGTTCTCCCTCATATGTGGATCCTAGAACCAAACCATGATAAATGAGTATGTTTCCAGACATAACTACAGGAACAAGGATAATGGAAAGGAACCAGGGAGGTAAAGGAAAATAAAGAACCTGAAAGAGAAGAACAGTAGGAAATAGGAGTTAATCAGGGAGATATGGCTAAAAAATGGGTTAGTTTAAGGGAAGGGTAGGAAATGGTATACAAGGAACTTAGGGGATAAAGGGAAAGAAAGAGCTCAAGATTGGTAGGATCGTAGGATAAGGGTATTATTAAGGGAGAAAGGGGAAAAATGGAGGCACCTTAATTGGGAAAAACATGATGGAGGGATTAGACAATGTGAGAAATAAATAATGCCTAGCTTTTCTAAAAACCAGAGGGAAACATATTAGTCCAAAAACCTACTGACAAATTATACATAGCAGAACAAGAAATATATGTCTAGGCAAAGCTTATCATGTTTAACAGACACACTTTGAACCCTATAATAATTTGGTCAGAGGGACATAAAGGACAGTTTTTGCTCCTTGCCCTTCTAGGTTGACTAGTTCCAGGGGGCTATGAGCATCTCTCAAAATGTCCTGAAATTGTGGTGGGTCACCTGTCCTTTTGATCAAGGAGGCCGAGGTGACCCCACCAGATGGACTTGAACCAGTGTCCAATCTACAAAGAGGAGGGCCAACACAGATGAATCATTTCCTCCGTGCTTCCATGCAAAGCCAACCATGGTTGATTAGGACCTTTGACTTATCTTCACATAGAAGGAACTGGTAAAATAAAGGAGCCAGGGGCTCCTCCCAAGCCCATGTGACCCCTGAGGAACAGATCCTCAAATGACCTTAGGAGTAAAAATAAATTGGCTCATCTGGGCCAACTGTATGGCCTTAAACACCCAAAAGGAAAGTATAACCAAAGATTAAAGGGGCCAATATAATTTCTCAAGAGTCCAAATGCATAGCTAAAGGCTACATAAGAAGCAACAATGCCAGATAGGAGATACCTTCTTTTGAGTTGTTGCCCAGGGTGGCCAAGGGACTCCCAGATAGTAACCCAGCAAAGAACTGGGAAAATTAACTGTAGATCCAAATCTTATCTAAAGGAAGATTGACCACTGATAACTGCTAGATGAGGAACAGCTGACCCTCCTAAAAGAAAGACCTCTAGATAGGCTAACTAGATTCACCTGAAGGGCAAGTAGTGGGGAATGGCTGGGTGTGTAGACAACACAGCAGATAGTAGCAGGGATATCAGAGTATAAGGGCTCTAGTTGTGGGAGGGAGACTATGGGAGGGTGCCATCAGGAAGTGGGTGTATAGTTGAATAAGATGGTTTGGGATGTTCTTTGATACACATACACACACACACACACACAAAATCAACAAATTTTTAAAAATGTATTGTATTTGAGAAGGAAGCATGGAAATTTATGTCATGCTAATTAGTAGAGGTGATAAACATTACCATTGAAATCTACCTGATGATTTTGTAGACATACACAGGCGCTAAGGCTCCATGTGCAATCAATTATGACTAGTAATAATCAGATACATACAGATTAGAGATGCATGTGCCAACATCTCATTGTTAGTACCAAAAACAATGAGTCTGTCTGCAAGGAACGTATCTTCTAAAATGAAATGGAGATCTTTTTTAAAGGTTAAAAACTCATTCAATTTTATGTCTTAACAGGGCTTATACTGAGTTCAATATTGTACAACTGTATTAATTCATCTGTGAACCTAGAAACTTGCACCTACTTGTGAAAGAGATGTACACTTGCTCTGGAGTGTGTTACTGAATATGTTAAAGCTGTAGTGAAATACTTCTTCTAATCATGTAGTTATTCAAAAATTTTAAAAATGATTAAAAAAATAACTGTTCAAAGCATAAATATTTGCTCCTTCATAATTAGCAGATGTGAAAAATATTACCATTGAAATATGCCTGATGACTTTATATACATGCTCAGATATCAAAGAGCTCAGAAAGCAACCAACTGTGACTAGTAATAATCAGATATATAAATATTATAAATGCATGTGCAAACATCTTAATGTCAATTGCATTAAAAATGAATTTTTCTGTATGAAACTGT
>NW_008358101.1:507311-529368 GCF_000622305.1 Nannospalax galili
CATAGTGTTTATACTGAGTACAATATTGTATAACTGTAATAATTCAACAGTAAACCTGAAAATTTACATCCAGTTTTGAAAGCGATGCCTCTTAGCTTAGGAAATTGTTATTGAATATGTCAATGCTGTTGTAATGAAATTCTTCTAAGTATGTGGTTATTAAATAAATAAATTTTAAAAAATCCCCTCCCCCAAAAAAAGAGGACACTTTAGCTTGATGGGCCACATGATAAATTTCATCATTTTCAAGTAGGATCGGTTTATGTATCTCTGTGAGTCCCAAAGGAAGAGAATGTGTATTGCTCATCATTTTATATTAGTTGAAGAGTATTTGTGCCTCTATTACTTTTGAATGAGTATGTAATCTAATCTGGAGAACCAAACCGAGGGCACATAGTATCAGTGTTTCCCAAACACTTATTACTATAAAGACAGAACATCTCTGTCCAGCTGCAGAAAAAAAAAATTACAGTATATTTCTTTGAGATACTACTTGAATTTTCCATATATGCATATATTACTTGCTTTCAATTTTTTAAAATGGGCTTTGTTGTCAGTTCCAAGGATAAACACGTTTTTGTTTAAGTATGGGACTTGCAAGTTAAATTCTGGGACAAAACAAAATATACAGAAAAATAATTATTCTTTCCTTATCAGAACCAAAGATTATAAATAACTGAAAAGAAAAAAAAATGAAAGTGATGCATGCAGGACCATGCCAAGCACTGTGCATTTAAGTCTACACTCACAACCATATATGGGGTTTTAAAAATTCACAGATTAAAGTCACATCATCAAAATACTCACATTCCTAAAGCATTTGTTTCGACTTTCAACGAGTGGATTTAAAGAACGCCCAGGCACTTTTGTTTAAATTGTGCTGTTCCTGTCGCAGGAATAGAAATAGATTTGGATGAGATGAAAACTCAAGTTAAAATAATTGTATGTCAGAGGATAGGATATATTTTAAAATTACTGGAGGAGTTTAAATAAATTCATGAAAATTAAAACATCTGTAAGTAATAATCTAAGCAACTTCTGTGATTCAATGTTATCTCTGGCTATTTGATTTGAATCACCTGAAATGCTTGTGGAAAATCTGAGCACCATCCCAGAGTTAATCTGAATATCTAGTGATGGTGTCTAGGAAGATGCCTTTTCATACCATCATGAAAGATTATATACTCTTAAAATATTTATTATGTTTATTATCTGTGTGTATGTGGGAGATGTGGTGCATTCCAAGGAACACATATGGAGTCAGAACAAAACGTGTGGGAATATGTTCTCTCTTCTATCATGTGGGGCTCAAAAATTTCATTCAGGTCCTGCGATTGAGTGGGCTTGTAAATTCTCTTATCAGCTGAACCATCTCACTGACCATTGATCTTATGCTCATTAGTATAATTGTTTTAAGAAAGACTCTGCTCTAAATCTCCATGTAGCATACCTTTCTATAAAGGTAAAAAGATTGGTGGTGTGACTTCTGCTTTTCCATATCTGCAAAATCTTTATAATCTGTGTTCTTAAATGTAAATAAAATTATTTGTTCAATGGCATTATTTATGCTGATATCTGTCCCTTAATTTTGGTATAACTTAAAGTGTTTATTGAGACTAACAATATTTTATTAGTCTGTATATATTCTCTACTACAAATTATTTTAATAGATAAATCTTTAACTATGAGTTTAAATACCATTGCTTTATGTGATAGATTATGCATAAGAATTGTATATTAAATAGCCTATCAGGGAGCTTTCACACCTAAACCATACACCATATACCATACATACAAGAGCACCATTCAATGGATTCATTTCTTTATATTTATATATATATTACAATGTAATTCATTTTACACATATATATGTATTTATAAATGTATGTATGCATATGTCACAATAATAATCAAATAAGAGGACAAGAAATTTAGAGGGACTGAGAGGGATAAGTGATGAATTGAAGTAGGGAAGTGGAAGAGATGTAAAAGATGGAAGTGCAGGACTCGTGTTTGAAAGTCTCAAAAACTAAGTATGTATAAAAATAAAGAAGAATTGTATGCTAATTGGATTGTGTGTTTAGCCCTGAAAATATTAAAATTAATTCTAATAATTTCTAGTCTATGTTATGTAAAATAATAGACTATAACTGGCTCAAAGTTAAGCTTACTAGAAATGAGCAGAAATGGCAAAATCAATGGGTTTTGTTTCAAATATATTATAATAAAATATGTACCAAGTTCTAAATCTTTTTATTTCTGTTAAAATTACATTTGAGTTTGAATAGGTCAGGAGTGGTACATATAGTAATGTCATTTAAATGATCATCTGTTTATCTGAAGATTTCTAATTCTGATCAAAAATGTACTGCCTATCCAATAAAACACAGCCATGGTAATTTTGTTTCGGACATTTACCTATATTAGTTGGTTGAACAGCAGCAACAAAATCAACTTATATTTAAAAAGAATGACTAAAAATTACAAATAAGATACTGGGAGCTCAAAAAAGAAATATTCTGTTGCTTATGTAATTTAAGAAATATTCTCCCAGAGGAAAGCCCTGTGCATATTAAGTCTCTGAATATAACTGTAATCTTTCATGGAGATGTTTACTAACATATTTTTCTCCCTTTTAAAATATTTTTGCATATACATACATGCATTTATAAATACACACACATATATGTATATAGGTAGATAGATGATATATAGATGATTGATAGATAGATATAGATATATCTATTGCAAAGAGTCTCTTTATTGGTGAGCATATGCACTTGTATTTTGTCTGCCTACATGGGATTAGATAACCTGTCAGTGGGCTAGTCTTTGAGAAAGTTGATTCTCCCTCCCTCAGCATACATTGATTGCCTGTAGTTAGAGAGATGAAAATAATGCAAGTACAATACTCATGTATGGATGAATACTCATTTCCTTGGTTGGCAAGATGAATCAGTGGGGAAAGGATCTCACATCCAAGCCTAATGAACTGAGACTTAACTTCAAGTTATCCTCTGAGTTCCAAGTAATCACTATAATACTATAATGCACATTCTCACACAGACACAACACACACACAGAAACTCACACACACACACACACACACACACACACACAAATTAATTACAAATATTTTCTTTACAATAGCAATTTCAACTCATCCTAATTAACTCATCCATATTAACTCATATGTTAACATGTCATATTAACATAAATAGTTGTTTCCTCAATGGTAACTAAAACCCTAAAGATATAAGTAATTTTTTATTGAATCCTGAGTTTTATATAAGTGGAAATTGCACATTTATGAAAAATGGATAAAATCAGAGAGCCATCTGGAAGGTTTCTGCAAAAAATCTCTTATTTGATGAATCGAATGTATTAAATCTACCTCCCTATAGCTTGCTTTTTCGATCATAAGGTTTTTGTATTGATTTGTATTGGTAACACAAAAAAATGAATTTAATTGTGGCATTATAAAATATATGGTATACCTTGATTATAATCACCTCCGTTTGCATTTTTGTCTTTCCTCATAATCCTGGTACCTGTCTTCTTGTCAAATAGCTTCCTTTCCTGTCATTTCTTCCATAAAATTTTATCTAAATCTAGATTCTTGCCATTCTGCATCTGGCTTATTTCACTTAACAGGATGATTACTTGTTACATCCATTTTCCTGCAAACAATAGAACTTTAACCCTTTTATGGAGAAATAATACTCTACTGTGTACATATACTGCTTTCACAATATCTTTATTCATCCATTGAGTAGGTAGACAGATTCCAAAACTTTTGCCATGATAAAGATAAATGCGCATGTATCTCTATGGCCTGCTAACTATGGTTTCGTTGAATACATACCAAGGAGTGGTGTATCTAGAGCATTCAGTTGCTTTACTTCAGTTTTATTTGAAGGCTTTGTATTGGTTCTACTAGTGTATATTCACACCAAGAATATATGAAGGATTTTTTCATATATTCTCACTAGCATTTTATTATTCTCTGTAACTCATAAATCTTTTTCATTTGACAATAAAAACGTTATCATTTAACAATGATTGTTAAAATATGTAACAAGTTAAGCAAATATCTACTTAATGAAAACTGAATATCAATAAAAGTCACAATACCTCTAAATGTGTTAAACAAATATCTACTTAATGAAAAGTATCAATAAAAGTCACAATACCTTTGTGTGATTAAAAATTTTGAGAAAAGAAATTTAAAAGGACAGTGTGATACTATGTCTACTTAGCAAAAATAATAGTGGCATTTTTCTCCCTGGGGCCTGTGAGCTCCCCAACCATGGGTCTTGGCTATATTTACAGTATTAGATATCTGTTTAAATCAAAGCTGAAAGAAGTTGGTTACACCCATAACATTTGTGCCATTATTGTATCCATGGGCTTAGTTTGACATGCAGATCATTTTTGTAGTTCACAGGGTTCACAGTTGGGTAAGAAAGTTAATGACTTCCCCCCTCCCAGCAGTCTGATAACTTCTAAGAAAACTAGCCAGCGGGGAGGAAACATTCTGGTCAGTTCCAAATTGATTTTTCCATTTCCTGTAACTAATGTGTGTGTTGTCTTCAGTAATATAGTCTTACCATCAAGTTCTCATGTGTAACCAAGGACAAAGACATTAGCCTCTGACCAACAACTTAAGGAGAGATATCCCATACCTAGAACTGGGATTTTTATTTGAAAATCAGTGGCATCTCAGATGAGAGTAATACCCTATGAAAGGTAACTTCATATATATAGTCTGTTTTGAGTGCTATAAGAAAATATCACAAACTAGGTAGAATAGAAAGTTCTCATGTGTAACCAAGGACAAAGACATTAGCCTCTGACCAACAACTTAAGGAGAGATATCCCATACCTAGAACTGGGATTTTTATTTGAAAATCAGTGGCATCTCAGATGAGAGTAATACCCTATGAAAGGTAACTTCATATATATAGTCTGTTTTGAGTGCTATAAGAAAATATCACAAACTAGGTAGAATAGAAATTTTGAATTTTGGAATACACCCTCCTGTACACTCCCCTCCCATTCCTATTCCCACCTAAACCTAGCTCCCCATTATCCTGCCTTCCCCCTTCATATCCAGCTTCATCCTAAATTTGTATCAGAGTAGGCTTTTTGTATAGTGGATGGTGATTAACATCCACTGTAAACTCTTACCTGTTCAAAGTGCAGAGAATAAGTGGCTATGGTATGCTCAGTCACAAATGGGATATGTATCTCACATCCCCCTCAAGGCTCAGGGATTATGTGGTAGAAGAGGCTTGGAAAGATTGCAAAAGCCAGAGACCATGGATGAGCAGAGTAAAACAGTATTCTGCACATGACAAGATTGTTCCACTCATGACCTCACAACAACTGTGTTTGCTTGCATGAAACATATTCAATCAGAGAGACAGTTTTTTTTTTTTTTTAAGGATGTGGTTTCTTTTAGATTGACCATGCTGTGTGGAGTATACGCACAGTACAAATTGGTGTCCATGAGTTATTAAATTTTAAAAAAGAGGACATGAAGATGGGGGTAGATATGGAGGTGAGAGTGGATCTGGGAGGAGTTGGAGTGAATGAGGTCAAAGGCTGTAAGGAATTCTCAATAAATTAATAAGTATACATTTTTGTTTTTAAAAAACATGTTTTTTGATAAAAATGTTTTAGGCTATCCTTGAAGTAATATCTATAGAAAAATAGATGCATTTATTTCAAGAAATATTTAAAACTCTAGCAAATGGAAGGTGATTTTTGTCTATTAAGTTTATCTATAGCTATCTTTCTATCATCTATCTATCTGTTTATCTACCTATCTATCTACTATCTATCCATCCACACTTTTTTGGGTTTTGTCTATTTGTTTGTTTCTGAGATAGGTCCTCCATGTAGTCCCAGCTGGCCTGGAACTCACTATGTAGACCGGCTGACCTGGATCTCATAAAGATCTGCCTGTCCCTGCCTCATGAGTGCTGAGAGTAGAGGTGTGTGCTTTTGTGCTCAGCTTAAATAGCCTTTTATATACAACAGAATTAAATGATGAAAACAAATGATTCTTACTTAAAACAGATCATTTTAAAAGAATCTGAACATAACATGCTCACGTATATGAGATATTTATTTGGGGTGGAATTTACTATTCAGGAACTGAGGAATCTAAAACAAAATGTATCCAAATGCCATGAGCATTGACTTTACATTTTTGACTCGTTAGTAATGCAAAGCTTTATTTTCAGCAAACCCATTGTTTTAGTCTGTTTTGAGTGCTATAAGAAAATATCACAAACTAGGTAGAATAGAAATTTCAGAATTGTATATCCTCTAGATTTGGATGTTGAGGAGTCCAGGGTAAAGGTGTCAGTATATTCTGTGTCTATGAGAGTCTATTTATCTTCTTGTTTATGATTAAATTTCCACTGCAATATCTTCTGGAGGAGGGGTTGAACAGTGTTTTCTTAGATATTTTTATGAGGACACTGAACTCACTCTTGAAGGCTGCAGTGACCACATGTCCTGTAGATTTCACAATTCTTTATCTCCTAATAGAATCATTTTGTAGGATGTAACCAACATATGCTTTTTAGAATATATTGCAACCTTAGAAAACATCTTTATCAACTATTATTTATTGCTTATGACAAAATCTACCTACATTTGAGACCAAAAATGATGTTTCTGCCCAGAATGTAATTCAATAATTGTATGAAGGTATATTCCTTTAATCCCAACACTTGGAAAAACAAGCTTACAAATTTTGAGACAGGCCTGAACTATGTAGGGAAAAGTGAATTAGTTAATGTGACCATAAAAGAGATGAAATTATGTATTCCCAACATGGGAGTAAAATATTAATATGATGCTTGGTTAGTTGTTAGTAAGTCTGATGTAAAAATGGTACCTTAGGGAAGGATCTACTTTAAAGATCATCTTGAATGTGATTATACAACATTGCAGAGTTCACTGCTTATCAGCTGCTGGTAGCAAACAATCCAGGGTCCCCATTCACTGACACAGTGGTCTGTGAACATGAGACAAAAGCAGGAAAAATAATCACTTTAGGGCGCATGGGAAGGGAGGTCAAACCAAGGCCAGTACAAGTGGGAAAAAAAGTGAAATTCCTAGATAACACAAAAGCCTTCCAACTCTGCAAGTGAAATGAATGATACACTTTAAGTCTTTATTCTTAACTTTTTACAAAAGTGAAAAGAATTCTAGGGAGACGTTCCACTCTGAAATGGACAATAGTAGATGTGCTCTAAGGCTTTTCTTTCCCTTTACAGAAAAGACAGAAATGCTGAATTTTATTATTTCAACATGCCACAATAATGTGCAGTGATTATGCAGAAACAATCTTAGTTTAAATCCCACTACACTCCCTTAAGGCATTAAAATAGCACGGAAAGATTTCAGAGGAGCTAAGTTAAAGTTAGGTCATGAATAGAATATATAGCTGTTTTCATGAAACAGCCCAGAATTCGTGATGAGAAAGTTCATATTTTAAATTATCCTGTAGCCTCAAGATAATTCTCTAGAGTGCCACAATAAATACATCATATATTACTTTATGTGCTGTTTTATGGTACATTATTAATGAAACATGAATTATTAAATGCATATTTCAATAATTAGTGGCAGAATTCATAGACAGCACATCTGAAAGCGACCAATACTGTTGCTTTAAGGCAGGTACGTTAACACATATTTTAATGTGTCCCTGTGTTCTTCAACGTGGAGAGTGATGTAGCTTTCGATGCTGTGTATGCTTTGTTAAGTTTTATGAATTGAACAATATAAGAGTGTATGGGGAAAATAGATTCAAGGCCATTAGCAATGGCAAGTAGAATGTGAGGAAGCAGAAAAAGCATTTTAAAGTTTTATAAAACCAATGATTTCTCCCCAGGCTTAAGGCTTTAATAGTTTGGAGGTAGTTTATACTCCTCACTTGCATTGGAAAACGCACAGGAAATGGTCTATTGGAGCAAGTTAAGACAAAAATTCCTTGAGGCTCCCAATCTCCTTTATTTAGAGCTCTATGTCTTGAAATAGACTAAGATATTACAGGCGGGTATAGCTATCATGGTCAAATGTAAAATCATGGGAGTCACAAAAGATTAAAGGGTTGCCACATTTGGATCACTCAAAAATAATTTGATGAGTGAATAAACATTTTAAGCTTTGGCCTAAGGTCACAAAGTTAATAAAACTTGGTGAGAAATTCACTTCTACTTCAGTTCAGAGCAGAGCTTATCCTACACTTGGAAATTGCCATTTACTTGGCAATCCATTTCCTGGGCAGCAAACAAGAGTAAACTTCCTCAGCTTTGTATTTGGAGAGAATAGCAAATGACTGGTCCTCAAGAGATTTGCATGATTGAGAAAGGACATGTAAACCTGTTGAGTTGGTGGGTGGTGTGATCCAGCTGGGAAGGAACTAAACCCAGGAAAGAAATGACCCTTTCTTCAAAATGCCTCTTGCCAGACCAAGCATGCTCTTCTGGAAGCTGGCACATGCTGTTTTCTCTACATTCAGCTTGACTCTATTTATACGCTCTGGCTATGAGGTTTTTAGAATTTACCTAAATACATCTTAACTTTCTGAAGTTTCCATCAGTATTATACCTGTACATTTCACTATGTTGGTTAAGTTACAGACCCTGGGGTGGTTGGCAACAATTTGCTTACATTAACATTACTTGAAATCCAAGACCCTGGTTGCTTGATTTTGCTTTTAGTGAATTCTATAAAATCCAAGTAACAATATGCCCCATTTTTAAAAAGAGAGTTTTAATGGAGGGTTTGAGTTGGATGCTGGGATGTAGGCTAATGGAGACAGAAATGGCTGTAATTGATGAACGCCCTGTATTATAGTTTGGATCTTGTTCCTGATTTCATGTTCTGGAGGATTGATGCCCATGTATGAACTATATCAGCTAATTATCCTATCCTGTTACTCCATTTTGCCCAAAGCAGCTATTTCAGGAGAAGTGCCTTTTACCCTACTTATGAAAGATACCTAGAAGGGAGAAACAACTTTGAATTCTGAAAAATGGTCTGCCCACATACCACAGGGTGTTCTAATCTAGGCCTGCACTTGACTAACTGCTTATCTCACTTCTGTAAACCTGCTTCCCTTACCCAAGCCCACGCCCACACAATAACAGGTAGTTAATTACTAAATTCAAAGTTTTCTCTGTTTGAATTTTGCTGTAATGAATTTTGTGTAAACCTGACTGGCCCACTGGTTTTCTGTTTGAACCTTGCTTTCTATAATCCTATAAATAGTCTAGCTGACTGGTGTTCACTGCTGCTTCTATTCCCGACATAGACAGCCTGGTGGGCGGAAATAAAACTTTACCTTACTAGTTTCAATTAAGTGGTGTTGGTGATTTTTATTCCGAATCTGGCATATAACAATGTAGTGTGATTAAGAAGCAGTAGATCTTTAAAAAGTGAAAGGTAACTAAAGCCCAGGGTACAAGGAATGGGATTAAGGCTGTTCTCAAGCCAATTGCGAGGGTGGCTTACAATAAAGTGAACCCATCATGCATCTGATTTCTTCTGCATGTAGCCATGTCTATTTCTATTTCTCTGGCAAATACTGATGCAGCAAAGGAGTACCTCATCAAGATTCTAGTGCCATGTTAAAACTACTTTTCTTTATAAAGTACCCAGTCTCAGGGTATTTATAACAGCAGCGCAAAATGGACTAGTACACCATGATAGAACTATCACCAGCTGAAAGTCTCAAAATTATTCACTGTAAATAGTAAACAAATTAATAGATTCTTCATGGTAGGAACAGCCATAGTTTTGATGGAGGACACGACATTATTCAGTAATACCAGGGCGCAGTAGCACTTCACATAAGAAAAAGGACAATCAAACAGTGCCAAGAATGTAGCAGTATCTGCCCTTCCAGCTATGGAATTTGCATAACCAGTTGACAGGGTGGAGGTAAACAAAAGAATATGTTAAATACAGCTAATACCCTAGTACTGTCTTTTACATCTTGATCAGCCCTGTCAAACAATTCTATAAACAAATTGAGCTTAAAATTTTAAATCACTATGACTAAATTAATGTCAAAACAATTTTACTGCATTTACTAATCAGTTAAGTAGCCTTCTCTTCTTCTTTTTTTTGGGGGGGGGGCTCTTTTTTGAGACAGGGTCTCCCCGTGACCCCAGCTATCCTGGAACTCACTATGTAGACCAGGCTGGCCTTGAACTCACAGAGACCCACCTGCTTCTGCCTCCCCAGTGCTGGGATTAAAGGTGTGTGCCACCACACCTGGCTCAGTTAAGTAGCCTTTAAATAAGCTAAAAATTTAAATCATGTCTCATGAGCATAATTTACAGTAGTAAATACTTTGGAAATATTTAAGTAAAGTGTTCTATTGATAAGGTATGAAAATTAAAGACATTTGGAATCTATGGCCAAAATTTTTACTTAATAGGAATTTGGGTTGGATTGCAATTGAATCCTAATGTTAATTTGTATAAATGGCAGATTCAACCTGCATGGAAATATGTGTGTGTGTGTGTATGTGTGTGTGTGTGTGTGTGTGTGTGTGTGTGTGTGTAGTTTAAAATGGTTTTGGAAAGTTCTTTATTAGTATATCTTAATCATACATAGAAATAGACTCCACTGAGATAATTTCATTTTTTTCATGTTCAATCCTGCCATGGTTCCTTTTCCTTCTACTCAGGATTCCAGGCTTCCTTCAAAGTACCCTGTGACTTGGAAGAATATTTTTAATTTAAAAGATATTATTTTACTTATTATTATTACTGTGTGTGTGGGTGTGTGATATGTGTGTGGGTATGCACATGTTATGGTACAAATGTGGAAGTCAGTGTTATATGCCGGTTTCCAAATAAAAATCACCAACAACACTTAATTGAGAGTAGCAAGGTAAAGTTTTATTTTGGCTGACCAGACTGTCTATGTTGGGAATAGAAGCAGCAGCAAATACCAGTCAGCCAGAATATTTATAGGATTACAGAAAGCAAGGTTCAATCAGAACATCAGTGGACCAATCATGTTTAAACAACACAACAAAATTCAAACACAAAAAACTTTGAATTTATCAATCAACTACCTGTTATTGCATGGGCATAGGCTTGGGTAAGTGAAGCAGGTTTACAGAAGCAAGATAAGGAGTCAAGTGAAGGCCTAGATTTGAACACGCTGTGGTATGTGGGCAGGGCATTTCTCAGAATTCAAAATTGTTTCTCCCTTCTAGGTATTTTTCATAAGTAGGGTAAAAGGCACTGCTCCTGAAATGGCTGTTTCAGGCAAAATGGAGTATTTTAGCCTAGGTTAATTAGCTGAAATAGTTCAGTAAGAGGACATGTAGAGTTTAAATTCTACTTTTACATAATTTCTGGGGATCAAACTCAGATAATCAAGCTTGAAGTCAAGGGCTGACCCATCTCTCAGATTATCCCTACTCTGCTGGATAGCTTTAGTGTCAACTTGACACACCTGGGTTGAGGGAGCCTCAATCAGGGAATTGCCTCTATTGGACTGGCCTGTGGCCATGTCTGAGGGCATCTTCTTGATGAGTAATGTGGGAGGGCCCAGCCCACTGTGGGTGGTGCCACCCCTGGGCAGGTGGGCCCCTGTGGCATAAGAAAGCAGGCTGAGCAGGGGCCAAGGGAGCAAGCCTATATAAGCAGCATTCCTCCATGGTCTGTGCTTCAGCTCCTGCCTCCAGGTTCCTGCCCTGAGTTCCTACCTTGGGCTCCCTGATGGAAGATGTAAGCTAAATAAACCCTTTCCTCCCCAAGTTGGTAGTGGTCAGAGTGTTTTGTCACAGCAATGAAGAAACAAACTAGGACAGAAATTGGTACCAGGAGTGGGATATTGCTGTGATAGACCTGACCTTGGTGTTTTTGGGAGGACTGTGGAAGTGTTTGGAACTTTGGGCTGGAAAGGCCATTGAGTGCTCAGAATTTGTTGCTGTGGAGCTTGGAACAGTTATGCCGAAAGAGTTGGAGACGATGGCAGCCTGGCTTGTGAAGCTTCAAAGGGAAGCAGAGACCATCAGGGCTGTTTGTGTGAGATTTTAGATTGAGATTCTGTGGGTATCGGTTGGCTGGGGCTGAAGAATCAGCTGTGATTAAGAAGAGACCAGAACCTGAAGCAAAACCATTGCTTTACTGGGACAATTGATGCTGGTTAGCTGGGGCTGAAAAATGTAAGTAACAAGACCAGCCATCACCATGGTGAAATCCTCTGGGAAGCATTTCCTCAGGGTCCACACACACACAAGCTGTGGTCGAGAAGGGACCTGAGCCTCCATCTCTAGCTGAAAGCAGGACTTGGTAAGTGCCTCCTGCATGGTTCTGGTGTTGAAAGCGTGAAGGGGTCACAGAGAGCAGCTGAGGCTTGGCACTCTGAGAGGCCAGGAACAGCCATAGGTGAAAGTGCAGTAGACCCCAGAATTGAAGGGGTCATGGAGAGAAACTGAGGCTTTGCACCCCAAGAGGCAAGAAGAGGCTATTGGTGAAGGTGTAGCCTCAGTTTCAGTAGGGACCCCAGCTTTTTGGAGATGCCGGAACCATGGGACGACCACCAAGGACAGCGGCAGGTGTGGAATGGAGCTGGCCTGGGTCTGCGAGATGAGCTGAGTGTGCTGTGGACTTTAGAGTCACAGCAGTGGAGCTGCCAGTACCCTTTGGAGCCAGAAGATCGTGAGTGAATCCCAGATGTCCAGCCTTGAGCTACTTTGCTGGACTTTGTTTTTGCTTAGGTGTGCCCGATTCTTCCCTTTGAAATAAGACAGTACTTGATTCAGATTTTACAGAAGTCCACCCACAGCTGAGACTTTTAAAAGAGACTATGGACTTTTAAGTGTTGGTTTTTTTTTAAGGACTGTGGGGTTTTTAAGGTTGTACTGTCTTATGTTGTGATATTAATGTTAACATCATAGCTTGGGGACAAGAATTGGAAAGCTTATGGTTTAATAGTGATGTGTTTGTGTGTCAAGTTGGCAAGGGGTCAATTGTGCTGGATAGCTTTAGTGTCAACTTGACACACCTGGGTTGAGGGAGCCTCAATCAGGGAATTGCCTCTATTGGACTGGCCTGTGGCTGAGTCTGAGGACATCTTCTTGATGAGTAATGTGGGAGGGCCCAGCCCACTGTGGGTGGTGCCACCTCTGGGCAGGTGGGCCTGTGTTGCATAAGAATGCAGGCTGAGCGGGGGCCAGGGGAGCAAGCCTGTAAGCAGCATTCCTCCATGGCCTGTGCTCCAGCTCCTGCCTCCAGATTCCTGGCCTGAGTTCCTACCTTGGGCTCCCTGATGAACTGTGACCTGGGAGATGTAAGCTAAATAAACCCTTTCCTCCCCAAGTTGGTAGTGGTCAGAGTGTTTGTCACAGCAATGAAGAAACAAACTAGGACACCTACCTTCCTTGACCTCCTCACTTTGTGTCCTCCATTATTAGTTCTAAAGGCCTGTTGAGTCAAATGCTCTTGGGTCTTGGTCCATCCCCTGGGATCTGGTCAGCTTACTCAGCATCACAGTCTAAAATAATTTTCTAACTTCTGATTTGAACAGAAATTTTATTCTTCAGGATCCTAGAAATAAGATCAAGCTATATATGTGAAATCTTTTTTTAAAGTCCATATGTAGCTTCCAAGTGCCAGAAAGACGGTTGTCAACCATTAATCTACTAAAAAAATAGGAGTCACAATTAAATGGATATTATATAACATTGTGAATTTATGCCACTTTTCTTTTTCTTTTGCATTCTCTTCCTCTACACTTTAAAAGATAAATTGTTCACATTGCTTTCATCTTATGATTTACTTATAGAGAGCAACTGAATAGGAATTAGCTTTGAAAGAGGTCATTCATGGGCAAAATGTCAACAGAGTTGTTATTCTGCCTAAACAGAATAATGCACAATGTGAAATGAAAGTGATTTAATTAACTGAAACTGTCTCATAAGAATGCACATTTTATCTCCCCAAACATAAAAAAGATAAATAACTGCATTATGTCAATTAATTTCATATTTCAGTGTGATTGCAAGAAATGTGTAAGTGTATGAGCTATCTCTGTCAGGGAAATAGACAATGAATTCAGACAGACTTGCTCACTTGAATCTTTACCAACACCAGCAATATGATAGAACGAATTATACTTAGTTGTTTCTACTCAGAAAAGAGAGAACTTTTGGACACAAGCATACTAGAGAAAACTGTACATAAATGGATCATGAATTGAAAGATCTTGGGCAACTATTACCGAATTCATTTAAAGATCCCTCCTCTCCCTTCCCCTGTGCTAGTTTTTGATAACAAGATTAATATAAACTAGAAATAGTGAGACCCATCAGGTAAAGAACAGGTTTTGTTTTGTTTTTTGTGCGCATTTTTATTCTATTTTGGAATAATTTCTCATAGGCTGAAATTTGACTATAGAAGTCTTTTTGGCCAAGACTTTAAATGAAGAACTTGTAAAGTCATGAGACTAACAGTAATCTTTGGTACTCACCTTCAGAACTTTGTGGGATGTAATTATGAGGGATTTAGAGCTCCAAAATGAGGCCTTATCCTTTTGTAAACCATGGAAGAGTAGAGCGGCACACTGGCTATGGAGGTAGAACCTTTAACTCCATAAACACTGGGCAGCATACAGTCTAAGGAGATAGCTCCAGAAATTTGTCTGTGTGAGAATCTATTCTGGAACCATCAGATCCAGTGACTCAAAAGATGAAAATCTTGAAACTCAGCTGAAATATCTCTATAATTAATTTTGGAATAAAATTGAACTATAAACCATTATAGACTAATGAGGAACAACACTAGACCTCTGAGGCCAGCTCCGTGTCTGTGTTTCTGGATGAGTAGCCCTGCTCTCATGGTTTCAGCCTACAGGAGAGATGACTTGTTCGGGACTGATGTGGCCCTGGACAGCATGTTTTCTAAAGGAAGGATGGCTTGCAAACTTTCACCTCAAAGCTAACATACATGATATGATTTTCCTCAAGAATTTTAAGCAGAGCCTAAACAGTTATGACTGTCTTGAAGTAAAATTTAACCTTTTTTGAATTTTAATTTTAATTGCTTTTCTTGGTCTTCTTAAATTACTACAAAAAACATGCATTAATTTTTAATTTGATATTTTTATTGAGCTTTTGTAGTTTCGTATAACAATTCTTAATCAAATTTAGACCCCCTCCCCAATTTATGCCTCCTCCAATCCACCCCACCAGACCTAATACATTCCACCACACATACCAAGTTCCATCCAGCCAAGCATTTGTACCCAGATGTCCCTCAGTTCACTGGAGTCTTGTCATACAATCTAGAGATCATATGTAAGGCATACTCTCCTTTACCCAGTAGCAATGAGTCTCTAATAGTTCTCAATCTAGTGCCACTTGCTACCCATTTCTCTCCTCCCCTCCTGGCCCTTGTTTAGTTTAGTAGGCATGGATCCTGTGCTTGATGCCACCATTGCCACATGTTCACATGTGCAAGCTTCTAGTGGCCTGAAAGCCTCTGCTTCCCTCTGTGCATGAACCAGCCCTGGCTCTTACAATCTTTCCACCCATCTTTTATGCCCTCAGTGGTCTCTGAGTCATGGGTGGGTGAGGTTCAATATAGGAATATATACAAATATATATTGTTATCCAAATATATACACTCTCAGTATAATTTTTAAAACTTGTCCAGCTGTGGTCTTCTGTGTGCATCACACACGGTTGTATAAGGAAGCTTTACTGGTGAGAGTTGAGGGATGCACTAGTTTTTTCTTTGCCCCTTGAGCCACTGTGTTCCATGAGCCTTAGTTGTAGAGATTCAACTGTAGGTGTGCCACCTAGTACTGGGCATCAGATGTATATTCTCTGTGTCTGGCCAACACACAATTTTTCCAGGTCTTCTACAAGAGCGCCCAGTGTCTTAAACCTTAAACCATCTCTCCAGCCACTCATATATTTCTTGTTTTGCTGAAAGTACAGGCAATAATTTAAGATTCAGCACAAGGCAAAAAATAGGTAATATAAGTATATGGGGAGAGACGGTTTAAAAAGAAACCATGAAGCAGGCTTTGAATGCAACCAGGAAATGATTTATTTCTATAACATTCTTTTTAAACATTTTTATAGAGATTTTGTGTATTTCATATATTACAACTTAATCAAATCTAGTACCCCCTCCCTGCCCCCAATAACCTCCTCCAATAGCTTTCAGGCATCCTGTCGTATAAGTTGTATCCTGTTAAGCATTTGCATCCAGATGTCCCCTTGTGCAAGTTCATCCAGGAGTCTAGTCAGCCTATCTTGGATTATTCCCTTAAAGAAGATCTACTTTCCCTCACCCCATAGTATTCATTTGCCAATAGTTCCTTGGCAAGGGCTGGGACCTGTTGCCAATTTCTCCTGTTTATGCTAGGTTGTTTTCTGATTGAGTTAGCATGGATCTTGACCATGCTGTCACCATTGTTGCAAATTCATGATCAAGTTCCCAGAAGCCTTATGTTCACATACCAGGCCTGGATCTTACAATCTTTCCACCCCGTCTACCATAGCAGTCCCTGAGCAGTGGGTGGGTGAAATTTAGTATAGGAGTCCTAGCCAGGGACATGGAATCTACAGTGTCTTATTCTCTAACACTAGCCAGTGCTGATCTTCTGTGTTCATCCAACTCTATGAGGAAGCTTCACTGTTGAGAATTAAGGAATGTATTAGTTTTATAATGAGAATATAAAATAATATTAAAGAATTATTTACAAAATTGAAAAAGGAAACTCAGTATTCTGTAAAACATTGAATTCTAATATACAAAGAAAAGTAATAACTATTTGAAAATAATAAAATATATTTATAAATTATTGCAAGAGATGCATTTAGAGACTGACAGGATTGCTTAGTGGGTAAAGATATTTGCCACCAAAGCATGATCACTTTAGTTTAATTCCCTTAACCCACATGGAGGAAGGACAGAATTTACTCATGTAAGTTGTTCTATGACTTTGATAGATGCACCATGGCAAACATGCACCCCCTCAAAAGAAACAAGGTAAAAAAGAAATAATAAAAAGGTGAGATGTAATCAGATCATAAATGAATGTACTTTTTAAGAAACTGACTGATGAGTATTTGTAACACGTTTTGCTCAATAAACACATTTAACCTCATCCATCTCAGAGTACAGTTGGCTCTTTATCCCTGGTGACCTTCCAGTCCTGCCATTCAATTTGTGTTTTTACCTGTTCTTACACCACTCTTATTGTTGAAACATAAATTTCTTATACCTGGAATACATTTCTTCCTACTTTTTAGAGATTACAGATATTCAGAATTTTTTAGATTCTTTCTCCCTTTGATGAATAAGAAATGAATATTTATAAAATATATAAGATAGTCCTTTAACATCATATATGTTAATTTTATAGTAAGAATATTGTTCTGTATTTAAGAATAGCTCTTGATTGATGAGAATGCAAATGCAACGGACTTGTATGAATAGGTTCTGTTGAAGACAATTGAATCAAAGTAATCGTAGGTCATCACTAAGAGCACTTAGTCACTGAAGGAAACATTTGTCAAAATATTGCCAGGAGCTTGGAATGGCTTCTCGTATAGAAATGTTATAGCTTTGCTTTGGGCTCGAACTTCTTATTTCCAATCTATTGGTTAAGTAACAAATTATTTTGGAATCTCAGTAATGAAGCCTGGAAAAAAGCATCCCAAGCTTTGGTCCCACTTGTTTCATTCTTCTGTCCATCTAAATGTGAAAGAGATGACGTTATTTCATTCATTGCCATGATTTTTGTTTTTTTCTATATTCTAAGCCGGTCTAGGATAAATCATTTGGAACAAGTTTGAATTGTTTTCCATAAATTGACTCCAACAGTTTGTCTAAGTTTTAGAAATAAAAAGTACTTCTAAAGGCAATAATGTCACAGAATATTCAAAGATTAATACACAAATTTCTCTTTAAAAAGTCTGGTTGAACTAAGGTTGTTAAACTATTGGATAATCAGCTTATTTTGTTTTGAATTTCAGATAAAATTGATGTCCTTAGTGTAAGTATGCATTTTCAAATATGTGAGCATTTGCATTTCTCTTGGCTGAATAAGGCAACCTTAGCCTGAGTTTATATTAGAGATGAAATGTAAGAGGAAATAATTTCAAAAGTGAGTGAAACCTTGAGCACAGTATCTTAGGTGATATAAGCCAGGCAAGAAAAGAAATCTAATGTGTGAATTCACAGAAATATAAAGTAAAGGATGGCTACTAGTGGCTGGTCAGTATTGTGTGTATGTGTGTGTGTGTGTGTGTGTGTGTGTGTGTCTGTGTTTGTGTGTGTGTGCGTCTATGAATCTATATATGGCTATGTGTGCTCTCTGTGTGTGTATGTGTGTGTGTGTGTGTGTGTGTGTGTGTGTGTGTGTATGTGTGAGAGTGGATTTGAAAGGAAAGTTGTTGAGCATATAAATAGTCAACCAAGTAGAAGGTATAAACTTTTGTGATAGTTTTCACAGAATGGTGACTATAGTACATAGTAATTCAATACATTTTTCAAATTGTTTAAAACTAGATTTTCAAGTGTTTCCACCAGAGAAATACATTTACTATTTGATATGATAGGTTTATTGATTAGTTTATATATATATTTGTCTTTTTGAGACAGGGTCTCCATGTAGCCCCAGCTGTCCTGGAACTCACTTTGTAGACCAGGCTGGCCCAGAACTCACAAAGATCTGCCTGCCTCTGCCTCCCAAGTGCTGGGATTAAAGGCGTGCCCCACCACGCCTGGCTATTATTATATTTTTTAATTAATTAATTTGAATTTTTTTTGAGAGAGAGCATCACCCTGTAGCCCCAGTTGACCTGGAACTCACTATGTAGACCAGGCTGGTGTTGCTCTCATAGAGGTTCACCTACCTTTGCCTCCCGAGTGCAGGAATTAAAGGAATGTGCCACCATGCCCAACCTCATATCCCCATATTCAACATTTTAAACATACACCAAGATATCTTTTCTAGTATACATATTTATATGCCTGTGTATACATACATATATATGTACATGTATATATATATAAAATTTGACAATTAAAAATAAGAATGAAAAGGCAGTTTCAAGTAGTTACATAAAAATTAAGTTAGAAACCTGCCCCCACTTGCTGATATAATGCTGTTCCTCACTGTCCTACAAAATGCTCTCCCAATCTTTTCCATCCCATTTCCAGATCCAGCAATGTTCCACAAATCAGTCCTCTGTACACTCATAATCTCCATTTTACTAAGACGAATATTGGATTTCCTTTCTTTCTGGGGTCACTAACTTCCTATAGAGAATAACTTCTTGTTCTTGTCCAAGATTCAGGCAAATAAACAAGTTTTCCACTTTAGATTCTCACCATGTAATAGTTAATCTTAGTTCTCAACATGATGAGATCAAGACTTACTTAAGAGATGAGTTTCTTTGAAAATCTTTGGTGGGTTATTATAAGGCTCCATTCCCTAGGCTGAGACTTGAGCTACATGAAAAAGAAGAAAATGGGGACAAAGAAAGATGAGACCAAGAATTCAATGTTCTCTGCTCTTGACTGTATGAAACGTGGCCAGCCGTCTCAAGCTCCAGCTGCTGTGGCCTCAACAGTGGTGAATTATTACCTCAAATTAGCAGCTAAAATAAACCCTTTCTTCTTTAAGCTCCTTTATTGGGGTATTTTATCACAGAAATTGAAAAGTAACCAAGACACATCACAGTTATTAAAACCACTTCCAAGATGAGAAAATAACAACTCGATTAAAAGAGAATACAGGGAAAGTTGAAAAAGTCTTTTAAAATTATGTTAAAAAATATATACATGTACATTTAACATGCATCTTTTTCGTGTTATGGAAAATTTGTTGTGTAGTCAAGAAATAATTAACAAAGAGGACAATTAACAATAGAATACAGGGCTGGAGAGATGGTTCAACGGTTAAGAACAATGGCTGTTCTTGTAGAAGACCTGGGTTTGAATCCCAGCATCCACATGGCAGCTAACAACTGTCTGTAACTCCAGTTCCAGGGGATCTGACAGCCTCTTCTGTCCTCCACAGGCATTGTATAACAGACAGCCTCTTGTCCTCCACAGGCATTGTATAACACGGGTGCACTTACCTACATGCAGGCAATACACACATACACATAAAATAAAAATAAAATAAAATACTTTTTAAAAAAAATAGAATAAAGATTAACTGAAATTTAAAACCCCAACTTGTTTACCCTCAACTACAGAGGATTCTAGGAAATGTATATTATAATTTTATTTTATGTGCCCTGACATTTTGTACCATATTTCATGGGCATCTGAGAAGCAGAGTAGTCTTATTAGAGTCTTCTTTGATTTTTGAATAAGGATTTTATACATCCAATTTTCTCCATTAAAGAAAAATATAAAAGCCAAGTTTCACTAGATAGTACACAAGTGCATGAAAACATCTAGAACATTCCTACACCTCACTGATTTACTTCCAATGAAAATGCCCCAAGAAACATGAGATGACCCTTCTTGCTTCACTTCTGCCAATACAATGCCCACCTATTACCAATTAATAATGAATTATTAATCAAGTCTGTGGAGGAAATTAATTATTAATACTGCCTTTACAGTTCTAGTTGTGTGCAGAGCTTTTTTGTGCAGGATTCCTTGAGTTAGGGTGCTCCTGGCTTTAAAAGCCCTGTTTAACTTGTGGATAATTTATACCTGAAACTCAGAGGGAAATCAAAGCTGGGGAGCAAGTAGAGGTCCCAGCATACTTAGCGTTATGACAACAAGCCAAATCCCCATCTTGCACATGATCATTTATTAAATAAATAATGAATATTTTATGATAAATTCCCAAAAGAATGATTTTACAATAGCTTTTCAAGTTAGTCCTTCACAAAATCTATTATGTGGGTCTGCCTGCTCTCTCCTTACCTGTGTCCTGCAGTGGCCACTTGGGATAACCAGAGCAGCTAGAAATACTCAATAAAATTTGCTGAAAGAAGTAATTTTTCTCCTTGAAATTTCCAACTTGAGATAATAAATGTTTAGCATTCTACATCACTATCTTAATTCTAAATTTAAACCTTAAACTTGGTTTTTAAATTTGGTTAAATAATTGGCTTAAGTTATTGTTCCAAATTCCCTTAAGCCCCAGTTATTGAGGGTAAAAGAAACTCACAATGAATATTTAAGTCTGTGGCTGTGCACTCCGGGTGCACCATCCCCTTAATTCTTCCTTCTCCACCTGTCAGAGCAAACTTGTCCGAAGATTAGCAGCAGCTGGAACTGGGTGCTCCACAGCAAGCACTGATGAATCAATCACCCTGCTCTTCTATATGCAGTCTGGATAGAGAATGTGGCTCACCTAGTATTTCTGTACTTTGACTCTGCTTCTCTGTACAAGATTTTAAGGATATGGTGGCTCAACTTGAACTCCTGTCTACTAACTCAGAACTCCCTGGGGGAACAAAACATTCATATGTAGATTCTATGTGGGTGTTTTGGAAGAATTATAGAACATCTTAAATATTGGTATATCCTAAGGATCCTGGGATCCTGTGCTCCTGAGTTTTGCAAGCATTTGGGGCAGCTGACCTCTAGGTTTGATGGGTCCTAGGTACAGCAGAGAGCAGAACAGAAAAGAGTCTGGTGGGAAGTGAGTTGTCTGCCTAGACTCTGACTCATATTTCTGACCCCATGTAAGACGCTTCATTACCATGAGCCTCTTTCTTTTGTTTTGTTAAGTATTTCTTTTAGGATATAGTTGCGAGCTATAAAAGCTGTCCTATACCACAGAATAAAGTGGTATTGCACATTTTACAAGCAAAATAGCCCTTGGCCATATGTGTGTGTGTGTGTGTGTGTGTGTGTGTGTGTGTGTGTGTGTATAATCACAGAACCAAGAATAGCCATATCATTTCTATACCTGTATTTAATTATGTTTGTATAATTATCCATATATATACACATATATATATAGAGAGAGAGAGAGAAGGAGAGAGAGAGAGAGAGAGAGAGAGAGAGAGAGA
>NW_008358101.1:529387-578203 GCF_000622305.1 Nannospalax galili
AAACATGGTCTCTGTGAGCTTTTGTTTCAAACTTGTATAAGTATGGAGGGCAGAATTCTATTCTTAGACATAAGCACAACAGTTAGACCAAGGGAGATTTTCTTGTTCTAAGAGGGCAGACAAGGTCATAGACTTAAATCAAGGGAGCTGACCTGCAAGGCTAGGGCATAGATAAGACTAGAGCAGAGTTAGCCGGATTTAAAGGCTTGATGTCTGAAGAGAGAAGGATCAGGCTGAGGGGGTTCACTTCAGCCTATGAGATGTAAAACATTTCAGTAGAAATGTAGCAATCTTACAGCAAGCCTTAAAAATGTCCCAAGATCCCTGGGAGCATGAGATTGTGTCAAACAAAAGCTGTGAACAACTGGCAAATTTCTGGAACTTAAGCATGACTGTAGATGGTGGATTTTTCACTCTGAGAAAAATCTAAGGATACGGATAAAAATAAAATCTGACCCTCCTTCCTCCCTTCTTTGTCACCCTCCTCTCTTTCCTTTTAGCCCTCTCTTCTTCATTTTTACTCTTTAATGACAATCTGCTATGCTCCAGGGACTGTCCTCACTCAGCCTTGAAGATATAAAGATTTGAAGAAAAAATAAAACAGAAAAAAATCAAGACCCTTCCAGTCTCAAAAGTCCTCCTTAGCATTCAGATTAAGTAGATATCCATAGCAAAATGTCATGAGGAATGAGGAGCAGTCTACTTCCTATTATTTATTTTGTATTTTCTTCAAAGTTTTCAAGTGAACAACACATACTCAAACACGTATAATTGCTTTTCGTGCCCAGGTATTGTGTTATGGATTTAGGATGAAATGAAACACACAAAAGCTTTTTGTATTCAGTTCATAACAATTCTGTGAAGTACCTAGTATTCATAGATTCATTGTTAACCTTAGATGTAGAAGCACAGAATGGTTAAGCATTTTGTCTTAGGTAATACAAATCCTGAAGGTAAAGCATTGTATCTCCAGAAAAACCTTTGCTTTTGTACACACAGCCTTTGGTATGAAAAAGGGTACTAAAAATTTCGTGTTTCTATCATCAAAACATGCCACAGACCAATTTGTCATCCCAAATCTAGGCGTTTCATAATTTTTTAAATGGATTTTATTTTCTAGCTCAAATACACAACACAACACACACACACACACACACACACACACACACATAATTGTAGTCTAAAGTGGTTGATAGTAGTTGCAGAGCTTCCTTCACATAGCATTCAATTTCTGTTTAAGGATGGTTACCAATAGCCATGGAACAGAGAAACATATATTCCTTTCCTGTGTGAAAACGTATGGGTATATGCATACTCCCACATATGGTTTTTTAAATACATAAATGTCTGCCTGGTTTGAAATGTCTTTCATTTTACAATTTTGATAAAATCTTCTCAGGAAAAATGAGAAGTTAAAATAAACTGCATAATAGGCACACGTGAAATTACATTGCCAATGGACATAAAGGTTTACCCACTTTACAGATTTTGTAAGATGTAAAATTTGAAATAAAGCTGAGGGATGGAAGATGTGAGTTCATAACTTATGATATTCTATATTTAATATTTTCCTTGCTTTGTGAGTCTCTCCAAGAATTCCCAGGACCATGTCTACCTCTGAGATTTTAGCCTAATTGGTTTGAACCAAGAGAGGGTGCATGGTTCCTGGAGGTACTGACTGCAGTACAAGGTTGATGTATAGAATGGATGGAGCTAGCTCCAAGTCCATCTCCCAGCTCCAAAACTCCACTTAATATATTGACTTCAGGTAGAAGAAATACCAGATAGTAAACTGATAAACTAGATACTACCCTAAGCCAAAAGACTAAGAAGCAATAATTTATGATCCCTTTTTTTGGAGGAATTTATTCAGTTTATTATGCATGAGCCTCAGACTGGGCAAAATCTCTATCAGCATAACTGAGTCTCTGACCAGACATACTCACATTTTGATAGGTTTTTCCACATAAACTCTTGGGAATAATCATATTGGTGGATATGAGACAGTAGAGTCACTCCCTTTTCATCCATACAACTATAATGAGTACTATATTTTTGCTTATAATTTTTAGACTTTGAAAATTATTTCCACTGGAGTTTACCATAGATGGGAAATATTTGTAGTTTATGATCTTCTTAAAAACATTATACAGATACACCACAAAATACAGTCTTTTTAGAAACAATTTATAAAAACTTAACTAATTAATATGTCATATTTTTCAGTAATAAATATTGAAGCACAGGTATACATTCTAGGTAGAGTTATGAAAACATAAGAAACAATATATAAATGCAATATTTATCTGGAAATAAGCTTAAGTATAACTTGTCACATAATTTCTTGAAAATAGCCAAATTCATTTCTTTATGCAACTTGGTTAATATTAGCAATAAAAATGATATTCAATTTGTTCTAAATCATTTTTAAGCTACATTTCTTGGAACTGTTTTTCTTAGAGTCTGAAAATGAAAAATTATACCCACTTCCCTGTTGTATCCCCTCACATTATGTTTAAGAAATGCAACACTGCTCAATGGATTTCTTAAACCTCCAAATTCAACCATCTGCAAACCTCTCTTTTCTATAAGGAATCTTAGAATAAGAAAGAAGGAAAATACTTCAGTGCTTCCAAAATAGATTTCAGACACATAAAGCACTAAAGCATTTCTGTTTATTCAGATAGATACATGAGTCTTTGCTTAAGTTATGTTTGTTTTTATTTCGCATGTAATCCTAAAAGATTTGATTAATCATTTCAGAACTATCACAATTTAAATTAATAGATGCAAGAAAGAAAATTGGCTGCTTCAAACAATCATAGTATCTATGATTTAAATGGACAATTGTCTGGAACACATTGAATAAGTTATACAGGCCAAGAAATGAATGAACTGAAATCCTAGATCACTGGCATGGTTTATTCAGGAAAACTATTGTTATAGAGAAGATGGAAAACTGACACCTTTATGAATCGCAGGCATAAATAGTTCATTAAATTTTCTTAATAAATTCTTATGGAAATTACCTCAGTAATGAATGCAGTATTATATGTGACAAAGTGTTCATAGATTTCATACTGTTAAAACAAATATAGACTATTTAGAAACACCATAACCATAACCAAAGGACCTTATTATCTGTTACCAAGTCATTGCCGTGCCTCTTTTTAGCAATGAGATTGGCTGATAGCTTGCTAATACATCAAGAATTAAAGCTTTGGCTGTATATTCAGAGCTGAAGATATTTTCACAAATCAATTTACTCAAAAGACTTAACTGAACCTTTGGGATATAATTAAAATCAATCAGTTATTGATTATCTTTGATACTCTTAAACTGATTTGAAATATTATACTCAGCTTGGAAGAGAAGACATAATTTATGCACAGACTTTTTGATTAGCAATATCAGTACATAGACTAGAAAACAGTACACTATTATCTCCTCACAATAGGATTGGAATGCAAAAATTAGAATTCAATCCTTTTGTGTTAAACACAAAAGAATGGAAACAGATGGAAGAATTCAAAAGAGAACAATCCTTACAAAAAAAGATGTGGAAATATGCTGCTAAAAACACTGAAGAGTAAGCCTATTAATCTTTCAGATCATCTGTTATTCCTGGATGAGATGCTGAATGTGTTGTGACATTTTAATACAAATGACAGAATGTTTGCGCTCCACCCTTATTGTCGTCACAGAAGGTTAAAACTACCAAGTGCCTGCTAGATACCTGTTCTAGCAATGGTCAGAACTACACATCAAAAATCACAAGAAATTATAAATTGCCCATGTTCCTGGTCCTCCTAGCAAATCAGTATTTCAAGTTCATTCATTTTCATGTGTATGTATTTATTATTATTTTTTTAGTATTTTATTTATTATTTTTATTATTTTTTAAATTTTATGTGTATGAGGGTATTGGCTGCATGTATGTGAGTGCACCCGTGCCGTGCAATGCTGCGGAGATCAGAAGAGGGCTTCAAATTCCCCTGGAACTGGAGTTAAGGACTATTTGTAGCCACCATATGGGTGCTGGGAATCGAACCCGGGTCCTCTGCAAGAGCAGTCAGCGAGCCATCTCTCCAGCCCCATGTATGTATTTTTTAATGTGGAACTTTTAGTCTTGACCTTCCCTCCCTCCCTTCCTTCCTTTCTCCCTCCCTCCCTCTCTCTCTTCCTCCTTCTCTCCTCTCTCTTTCTCCTTCTTCCTCTTTTCCTGAGCAGGAGATTGGACCCAGGGGTTTTCACATGAAATCTCTCACTAAGCTTCATTCCAAATTTTAGACTTGAGGTTTTTTTTTATAAAAGATTTGTTTCATTTAAAAATTATGTAATACATGTGTGTGTGTGTGTGTGTGTGTGTGTGTGTGTGTGTGCCTGTGTGTAGGTACATGCATGTGAGTAAGGGTGCCTGAAGAGGCCAGAGGTATTGGATGCCCTAGAGCTAGAGTTACAGATGATTGTGAGTTTCCAAAGAAGATGCTAGGAACAGTTTGGGTCATCTGCAAGAGGATTATTATAACTGAGTCATTTCTCTGTCCAAGGTGAAGAAAATGTTTGTTTAATTCTTATATTTTATAGAAGCTGATAAATTAATTAAAATGTATAGTAACTGGCACTGCATATATATGTAGTACATATATGTACTGAAGTTTGTTATAAAACTATATAGTATGTAAATTGAGACTGACGTAATATTTTTATATTTTTTATTGAGTTTTTTGTATTGAATTTGTTCATACAGAACACCTCAAACAATCTTATCAATCTTTATACCCTCATCCCTACTGGCACCCTCTCATAATAGCCCCCCACTGGAGCCCATATACTCTGTCATCCCTGTTAAGGTCCACTGGGTTGTCAGTATCACCAGCCTTTTCCCAGTGCAAGTCCATCCACTGAGTCTAGTCAGCCTAACTAGAGTCCCTTGTTTTAAGAAGGTCAACTTTTCTTCATCTAGCAGCAATGAAGTGCCAACATTCCTTCAGATAAGATTGAGGTCTGCTGTTCATTTTCTCAGTTCTGTGCTGGGTTATTGTCTGCCTGAGTTTGCATGTGACTTGTGTATGCTGACATCATTGCCATAGAATAATATGAGCATGTTCCTAGGTCATGCACCTCCTCCCTGGCACTTACAATCTCTTGGTGGCAATCAACAGCTGCCTAATTTGACTAAATGTCCACTCAAAGAGAGGAAACTCAAGTGTGGTAATGTAAACATAACCTAAATGGCTGGAGTGGCTATAAATTTTAGAAAAAAAAAAAACCAAGTCTGCCACATCACTAGAATAATGTGATTTCTTACTGTGTGCAAAATACGTATCATTATATTTTCAGACAAATATTCCAGTCACCACTCATCAAAGAAGCTCATTTTTGCACCAGTCAGACAAATACCAAGTACCACAACTGGTCACACATGGACATTGTCTATGAATTCACCAGCCTAAGTGACATATCTACAATGCTATCTCTACACCTTAGGGTCATGGAACATAGAACAGGGATAATGAAGAGGACACTAATTATTCTCTCAGTTCTCAATAATGAAGCTCCCTCATGAAGCAGACAACCAGGAACACAAAAGATTACAAATAGCCAAAGTGTAGAGATCAAGAGTCTGCTGAATTGTGGTCCTTGAACAGGATCAGTTAATTAAAATTCACCTTCCCAAGGCTCAGAGACCATCATGGAGGAGGGAGGCAGAAAGATCGTAAGAGACTGAGTTAATATTTTAACAAATTATCATTTTATGGTTCAAAGAAGTCAGATGAATATTAGTAAATCAGACAGATTCAACTCCATGCTGGAGAATCTACAAGTGCTATCTCGACCCTTTTAAGTTGCTCTAAAATTCAAAGATATTTAACCTACTCAGGTTGAACAGTAATACAACTCTCATTTTATTTGATATAATAATTCAAACTAAATTTCAAACACCTGTAGGGAATAAGCAATGATAATATATGATGCAACTATATACAGAGACTGTATCAGAAGGCTCAAATTTTAAAGCAGGGAAAATTTGGGTACTTTCCTGTGGACAGACAAATTACTAAGAATATAATTTTCTACTGCTTTTTGTTTTTGCTATTGTTCTTATCTCCACAAATGGAATGTTTTTCTTTTCCATTAGGACATATTTGGAACTCTTCGAGTTCTGAGAATTCCAGGGTTCCAGAACGTTGACACTGGCCAGTTATGTCTGTGTTGATTTTTGTTACATGAGATTAGGCTAATCTTTATGGAAAGAGTAGAGAACAATTTGATTTATTCCAAACAGGTAGAGGTCTTAGATTCTGGAGAGTGTAGTCTCTGGGGATTTTAGACACTTTAGCTCTATGTGCTGTGGACGGCTGGGATCTGATCACTAAGTAGCCAGGCATCATGAATCTGGAGAAAGAGAAGCATACAAGATCACGAGAGGCCAATTTAGTGTGCACAGTATGGAATCATTTAGGAGGTTAACAGGTCTCTGAAGCCAACAATACCTGCCCTTTCACACAGTAAGGGTTTTAGTAGTAGCAAGCTGAAGTACATTGTGGGGACTATGCCCTTGAACTTCTGAAAGGATCCTCTCATGGTGTTTGCAGTATCAAAGGGGAGAACATGAGTTCTCAAGTGACTGATGCTGATTTTCAATCATATAGTAGGCTTCATAAAAAGTAGTTTTGTTCTTCTTTTAAAGTACATACAAATTCCATTTGATTTTTACCTTGTTTTGGAGAAAATTTAAAATAGTATGTCTTATATTGCTTTTATACACTTTCATGTGGTTATACATGGATAAAGCTTGTTCTTTCCAAGTATTAATTCTTTCCAGTACTTTTGTTTCTCCTGCTGTTATCAAAATTGAACATTCATTATTCATGTATGATAGAGAGGACAATGAAAGTAAAATGAGAGGAAATATACGAATTTCATCATATATATTTAAATTACCACAGAGAGTTCTTTTGAAAAATACCTTAAAAAATTACATAAAGGAATAAGTCTCACTGCACCTACTCTCAACATTGGTGTCTCATTGGGTGGTAAACATTCAAAAACAAAAATACAGAGAAAAATCCCATTGTTCCATTGGGTTTATTGACACAAGAAGCAGAAAATTGGCTTATTGTTACAGAATACTTGTTTTGCTTTCAAAATTTCCCAATTTTATGTTTTCCTTCCTAAATTTAACATCATACTGTTGTAATATAATGAATAGAAAATATAATGAATTTGAAAATATTAATTTAAAGCTACAGACATATGATATTCAAAGACTGAGCAAGCCTTCTCTCAATTGGATTACAGAAACTCCCCCATCAAACAAGCTGGTAGTTGACTCTTAAGCTGAATGTTAGTGCCTTATGGGTGAAATGAGGCCATTTTACTAAGTATCAGGTTCACTAAAATTCTGCAGAATTACTCAACTCCATGCCTTTCTGGTTTTCTCTTCCTCAAAACCTTTAGCATTTCATGGTTTTTTTCTTTAACAATCAGCTGCTAAAGGTAAATAAATACGAAAGTCAAATTCATCTTTTATTCCAATTATATATGTTGTCCGTTTCAAGTTTGGTTTCAAAATATAAGTATTTAGTTATTTCCAACTTGGTATATAATGAATTTGCAAAGATTTTTGGTTTAATTCATTATTATGCAACATATTATTTTCTAATAATGTATTACTGTTCTTTTTTTAAAAGTCAGTGTTTAGCCAGGTGTGGCAGCACACACTTTTAATTCCAAATCTTGGGAGGCTGAAGCAGGCAGATCTCAATGAAGCTGAGGCCATCCTAGTCTACATAGAGAGTTCCAGGCTAGCTGTATCTACAGGTAGAGCATGTCTAAAAAAGACCAAAACCAAACAAAACAAGACAGGGCAACATTTTCAAAATATTTCAAAGAACAACATGCACCTATAATCAGTCCTGAAAAATAACCTTTAAATCTTGGAATATTGTGACTCATAATAATGTCTTTGATAACTGAGACCTTGGTTTGCCAGGAAGTTCAAACTTAAGGTATACTCATGCTGCTGCTGATGCTGTTGCTGTTGTTGTGGTTGCTGTCCTTTGCTTATTTGTGTGCCTCTTGCATTGGGCTTATGTCAGCTCTTCCTGCAGTATTTAGGCAAATCAACTAAGGCCAGTTACACACATGCTCCAAGCTTTTATGCGTGATCCACAATATAAACTCTTGACACTACTGTGTAAGTGAGATTCTCTGCTTGGCAACTCAAGCTTGTTGCCCCTCACAGGTTCTGAGAAAATATTGTGAACACTATCCCTGTAAATCTACCTGAAGAACACTGGAAGCAGTCCTCGGTTTCTCCAGGACTTTGTCATTGTGCCTTCCCTTTCACTATTGCTAATCTATATCTTTCTTTGTAATTAAACTAAAAAAATAAAATAACTTCTCTGAATGCTGCTGAATTTTCAAATGGGAAGAGAAAATTGTGTCCCAGGTATTATTTCTAAAGGTTATATGATAATTTGAAAATCATTTACCTTTTTCACCTTTTAATATTTTTTTTCATTTTTCTTGAATTTTTGCAAATTTAATACAATATATCTCATCATATTATGACGTCTTCCACTAGCTGCACTCTTTTTCTTAATGCCCCCTTCCCAATGTTCTGTATCGAGCCAAATTTGTTTCTTCAAATGCCCTTCAGTGTGGGTCCAAACACTGGAATCTGGTTAACCTATCCAGGGCCATACCATTTAAGAAAACTAACTCTCCTTCTCCCTCTCCCAGTTACAATCAGTTGCCAATAGTTCCTCAGCTAGGCTTGGTGTTTCTTAACATCTTCGTCTCTTCACTCATGTAAACTTAAGCCAGACAAATTTCTTACTTTTGAAAGTAATTTGTTTTTCCATTACAATATTCTTGGAAAGATATCACAGTCCACTCACTGACTTTTCATGTCTTGGATTAGATAAACGAATTATAAGGACTTAAATGATTTTAATAGATTTTGAAAAATATAACTGCTGAATTTTTAATAAACTATTCCTTTGTAAGCTTGGATTCACTCTGTTCTTTTACATTATTCTTATTATAAATTTTGGAATAGGGATAAATATTACGAACCTTCTGACAGTATGCTGTAGTTAAGTTGCTTAGCTAATTCCTGGAAGTTTATAAATGTTTACATGAATGTGTACTATACTCGTATGTACTAATGTTTGGTATAATGTAGGATACAGGTTCTAAATGGCAACCTCTGAGTTGTCAAACGACTGGTTTGCTTAGTGTCACTCTGAAGACTTGTGGTCAGGTCTAGAAGTAGAATCATGTGAAAGGAGTACCTATGTATTTCTACCGTAATGGAGTTTTCCTCCTGAAGTTCCAGCTGAACTTACAGCTGAAGTAAAATGCTATTACATGAAATGTGTTTATCTGCAGAAAAAGGTCATACTGAACAAGAGGTCATAAAGGATCTCATACAATTGGCTTTAGCTCTTGGGTGTCATCTAGAAACTTCAGTTAAGGGTTCATCAATTGATGAAAGGTCAAATTTAATTTCTATGAGTTCTGGTGCTTCAAAATCCTTTGTCTTTTAGGCTGCAATGCATTGCCCTCTTCCTAGGGTCTGATCATGGCTACTACAAGCCTAGGATCAAAATGACCAAAGATTTCGAAGAGGGCACAAAGCCTCTCAACTACCTTTTCCTATCATGTGAGGAGTGTTTTCTTCAGAAAGAACTGTTCTCCTGCCTCTGAGACCAACATGGTATCATCTACCCATTCTGAAAGGAACCCTGAAGGTATGTGTTACAGGGAGGAATTCTCATGACTTGCCCATCACATGTGAAATGAACTGTGAGGGGAAAATAGCAAGATGACCACATGTTACCTGGAAGTTCCTCCAACCACTATGCCCGCAAGCTATAGTCCCACCTCCTTCGAAGGCTCCTTGGAAGAAGTCAAGCAGGGGGGAGCCAGTTACCACCCCCCACCTTAGCTGCGTGACGGGTAGGGATAAGGACATACAAGCCAAGAACACCACGAGGAAGGTCTCTCACCCTTTTGTGTGGCTGTAGGGAAGCCAAAGGATTTAGGTTTAGGTGTGGACCTTCCAGCACAGCTGTGAATGGTGAGGAGGTGCCCACTCTTCTGTAAGTAAACCAGCACCCCAAGCACAGTTAGTAAGTTCAATAAATTTGTTGGGATTTTCCAAACAGCCGTTTTGGAGAATTCTTGCCATGAGTTATTGTAAGGATGGAGGGAGCAGGGAACCGGCCGCTCTGTGCACCTTCAAAAGCAGCAGTGACTCTGACCTTACACCACATGTACCTCAGCATGGGTCACTAACCTGCAGGTGACACTTGCTTCTCCTTGTAGACATTAAAATTCATTGACAATGATTCCTTTGTGTATCTGCTTTCCACGGGAAGAAACAGTGTACAGCATTTATCCTTTCACTGTAAAGTAAATTATGGTGAGAGGCACAATATGCTGATAATCACAGACTGCTTTTCAAAGCTATTCTCTCTAACGTCAACTTGTGATCTTTTAATAAAAATAAGTTCTGTTGCCCCCCCTAAAAAAACCCAAAAACAAAAAAACGACATGTATGAGCCCATTTTACTTTTGTGGCATTAACATAAATGTCATTTATTTTCTGAGGGAAGTCAGTGTGTGAGTCTACCTTGTGTAGAGGTGTTTGATGTCAAGCTTTCTGAAAAATGAGTATAGCCTGAGGGGATCCCGTTGATTTGCCAACTGAGTCACAGTCCATTTGAGGCAGAATGGCACATGTGTATGACAAATCGATGACAAATGGCTGTGTACAGAAAGGGTAGCAGCAGCACAGGTGAGTGAAGGGAATGACAGCATATACATCCTGGGATGGAAATAAGCATCAATTTTGAGGTAGTGAGTGACAGTGAGATGTGCACATGCTTATGACGTCTTGTGCTAGACCAAAGGAGACTCATGGGGCTTTTAGGAGCATTATCAGTCCAGACAGTGAGATGCTTACTATATAATATGTTCACCAAACTGTATAGTGGTGAAGAGAACATTTGAATATTACTAAATTATGTTATTTGAGTTTTTGTTTTCTAACCACAAGAAGTACACATATATGTAGACACATATGGACATAGCATTGTTGACAGCAATGTGCTGTATTTGCCGCATTTTAATTATGTTATTCCCTGTCAGGGTATATTAACAGATAACTGGTTTTCTTTTTTGTTTGACAACTTTATGTGTATATATGTGTCTCTTTGTGTTTATGTAGGTCAATGCCACCTACATTTGGAAGTACACAGAGGGTAGGATCCCTTGGAACTAGAGCTTTTGGCAGCTGTGAGCCGCCCATTGTGGGTACTGGAACTGAGCTCAGGTTCCCTGGAAGAACAGTATTGCTCTTAGCCACTGGGCCATCTCTCTAGCACCAGATACAGGATTTCTAAGGATATGCAAATTCCTGCCAATAGAGTTTTTTCCTTGGGAATTAAGGATCTAGTCATCAATGTCTTCTTCACTTCTCAACCCTGCATCACCTAGATTGAAGTGGAAATCACCAAAAACTTAGAACAACAAAAACCAAAAGTCCATATTACTTTAAATTATAATGGTATTAATTACTTTAAATTAGCTACTATCATCTATTCATTTTATTTTTACTCATAAAAATGTGGATACTTCTGTTGCAAAAGGAGTGTTTTTTGATGAGTGGTATAGGGCACACTTGTCTGTAAATATAAGGGTCTATATTTAGCATATGGTAAGAAATTTCAGTTGCCTAGAGAAATGACAGAAATAGGGTTTTCTCTAGGGGTTGACCCTACTCTGGGAACTATTAGAGAGTGATCACTGGGTGAGGGAGAATAGTCCATAACAATGACCTCTATATAGGCTGACTAGACTCCTCTGGATGAATTTGCACCAAAGAACATCTGGGTACAAATGCTTGACTAGATAATATATGAGGTTTGGTGGGGGGTGGGAGTGAGGGGACATGAATGGGGAGGGGGGTCTAAATTTGATTAAGAACTGTTGTATGAAATGGACAAAAGCTCAGTAAAAAAAAATTTAAAGTGGATTCTTGCAGTCAATTTTCCACTACAAAGTCTAGTATTTTTTCATTTTATTTTATTTTTTATGTGTATGAGTGTATTGCCTGCATGTAGATAAGTGCACTTGTGTCGTGCAGTGCCTTCAGAGGTCAGAAGAGGCTGTCGGATCCCCTGGGACTGGAGTTATGGACAGTTGTTAGCTGCCATGTGGGTGCTGGGATTTAAACCCAGTTTAAATAACATCTTGGTCAATTTTTATTTAAATTAAAAATCCATTATTTGAAAATGGACAGTTACAATGGACACTTGGTAACAGTTTGAAAAACAATAATGAATAGTATTCACTTTGCTTTTAAACTTTTAGACAATATGGACACTTGGTAACAGTTTGAAAATCAATAATGAATAATATTCACTTTTTTTCTTTTACGCTTTTAGATAGTACACAATTCATAAAAAAGTTTTGATCTTTCAGAGCAATCATTAAAAATATTTTATCATTAAAAATGCAAAAGAAAAGTATCTGAAATGACTCAAGGAAATGGTGACTCTATGAAAAGATATTGGGGTAAGTGGACCTTTATGATTCCTGTCATCTCAGTGTTCTTTTAGTGTCCCAGATTTCCTTTGCAATCCATACTGACAGCCCTCAGCCTCGGTCATGTTCCAGGGCCCTTATTGGATGATAAGGACCTGCGTGGCCATCTTCAGTGTGTTATAAAGAATTTAATACATTTCTGGATGACTAAAGTGTGAGAAAGCATAGTATACACAACTGGAGTCTCCAAGGATGGCAACCCAGGGCCATCAAGAAGACACAATGAGACAAAGGAATTGACAGCTGTTGGCCTAAATTTTCTCATGGTTTTACTGTTTTTTTTTCATTTATTATCTATTTTTAACCCATCATTGAATGAAAAATGTTAAAGAATATATACATAGACCTGTAAATAAGCGTATGTGATAAACTGCTTTTAGTTAGAGCTTCTTTATATTTTACATGGAGTTATGTGTGTAAATGAAGGTAAATTATGGTCTTGCTATTAAGACATTATGAAACATTATTAATCAAGATGATATTTTAAGATACATTTAGCATTGTACTTCAGGATTCCACCCTAATGCATATCAACAACTAATAAACAACTGGGCTAAAATTAAATTTCAGCATAGATATTACATAAATATGTAGATAAATTTAAAATTATTTTAAAGGCAAATAACAAAAATAATTTATTTAACACAGAGTCTAAAAGACAAAGATTGCTGAAAAAAATTTAGTTTCATTAATATGCCTCCTAATATTGAGTATTCTGGACTAAGACATGATTAAATGAGCTATGTTCCTAAGAAATCATACTAGACAAGATAGGAAAATCAGATATCACAAAAATCGTGTTTAAATATTTAAAAGAAACAAAATACATGGAGGATTTTTTCATGCATTTAATTTTTTAACTTTTGGGCAAAAATATACCTTAAAACATATTATCATGATGTGTTGCTTACTTTACATTGCTGTGATAAAACATCAGGAACAAAGGCACTTACACTGGTTTAGGTTGCAGAAGGATAAGAATTCATCATGGCTGATGAAGTGACAGTATGTGGCAGGCATGGTGACTACAGCAAGAAACTGCGATCTCACATTGCCAGGATCAAACAGGAAGCAGAGAGAAAGAGCAAACTGGAAATGGGACAAGGCTATGAACTCTCAAAGCCAGTGACAAGCTTCCTCAGTCAAGCTCACACCTCCTAAACCTCTGCAAACAGGACCACAAAGTGGAGCCAAGTGTTCAAATACGTGGATCTCTAGGGACATTTCGCAATCAAGCTAGCACACATGTGCCTGCTCTTACTTTTAAACCAGAAAATCTAGCATGTGGATTTTTATTCTTCTTTGCTTCTAAATACTCTAAAAGAAACAGGTTTTCTTTTTTTATTGAATTTTTTATATTTCGTATAGAACATCTCAAGCAATCTTAATTATCTTTATACCCCTGTCACCACTGACACCCTCCCACAGTGCCCCCACTGGAGTCCATATACTCTATCATCCCTGTTAAGGCCTACTGTGTCGTTAGGGTCCCCAGCCGTTCCCCAGCGTAAGTCCATCCACTGAGATCTAGCCAGCTTATCCCTTGTTTTATGAAGATCAGCTCTTCTTCACGTAGCATCAATCATTTGCCATACTTCTTCAGATAAGACTGAAGTCTTCTGTTAATTTTCCCAGTTCTAGGCTGGGATTTTTGTCTGCTGAGTTTTCATGGGACTTGTGTATGCTGACACCATTGCCTTAGAATCTTATGAGCAGGTTTCCAGGAGCTTGTAGGTCATGCACTTCCTCCCTGGCTCTTACAATCTTTCCACCCCCTCTTTCCTGATGGTCCCTGTGCCTTGGGTGAATGAAGTTTAATAAAGGAGTCCTGTCCAAGAACCAGCATTCAGCAGTCTCTTGATTTCTGTCTGTGCTTTGACAATATGTGATCCTTTGTGTTCCAGGCCCCCTGCTGTATGAGGGAGCTTCATTATTAAAGACTAAGAATTTCATTAGTGTCCTCTTCTTTACCCCTGTTCTATGTTTCATGAGCCTTAGGGATAGAGGTTGCATTGTAGATGTGTCACTTGGGCCTGGGCAATTCATAGACAATGTCCATGTGTGGCCAGTTGTGGTATTTGGTAACAGACTGGTGCAAAATGAGCTTCTTTGATGAGTGGTGACTGGGATATTTGGAATATTTTTATATTATCATTTACTTGGGGACTAAGTATAAATGCATTTCAAAAGGAGAACAATATGGAAGATGGATGGCAAATTTCAACCCTCTTCTTGCACATTCTTTTCTTCTTCATATCTTGTACTCACCTTTAATCTATGACACAATTTTATATTGTTTTTCCTTGGTTTCAGCAAACATGAGGCATGCCCTTCTACACACACACACACACACACACACACACACACTCACCTTTCAAATATTCAGGCTCTCCCACATCATTTCCTTACTTCTCTGCTCATTCTTTCCTTCTTCCTCAACAGGAAGTGGTGTGTGTGTGTGTGTGTGTGTGTGTGTGTGTGTGTGCTAAATCAGCTAAATTAACAAGTTATTTTAGGGAAAATTATCAGGAATGCTTTCTGGTGCTTACAAATGACTTATTTATAAAGATTATTTGGAACTGGAGAGAGAGTTCATTGGTTAAGTTCAGTTGTTGCACTTTGCAGAGGATATGGGTTCTGTTTCTGATACCCACATTAGGTGGCTCTCAACCATCTGCAATTCTAGTTTCAAGAGATCTAATGGCCTCCTATGGCCTCCATAAGCACCTACGCATGTGGTGCATACACATATACTCAGATACACAACATAAATAAACTAAAATAGCAACAAAATAAATCTTTAAAATAGTGCTATTTAAAAGGATGGTCCTTGTCTTGGAGTTCCTCCCACTCTCAGAAGATAATTCTCACCCTTCCCTAATAAATCTCCATGTAGTATGTTGAAAACACCATTATTTAAAATAATTTGTGAAAGAGATGAATTCTATTATCTGACAAGCCACATCAATTCATTTCTCCACCTTTTGTAGTGTTGTGACAAATACAAGTATAAATTAATTAATGAGAAATTGTAGTACTCATTTTAAAAATACTTTATTAATTCTTTGAGAATTTCATACAATTTATTTGATTATTTTCAACTCCTCTAAGAGCTATTGCATCTTCTCTATCCCTGAAACGTCCTATGCTTTTTAAAGCCCATTGAGTGCAATGGGCTTTAAAATGAAAAGTAATAATTTTAGCTCCTAAAACACATGTGTTCTTATTTTAATGCAATATAGCAGATTATGAACCTATTGAGGACTGAGCAGAAGGCATGTCATCTGCACAGTGTTTTACCTAACTCTATTGTCTTATTAGGACAACCTTATAATGAAGATATTATACTAAGGAACATGAGTCAAAGCAACAAAACAGCTAAGTTTTAGAGACAGCAAGAAATAATTAAAAGTTTCAGATCCTATCTTAGTAGAAAGTTTGAAGAACATATTTATTATTATAACTATTTAGCATAAAACTAGTATTAATCTCTGTCCTATATCATGTGACCTATTTAGCCTCAGATTCCTAACCTTGATATCAATGTCAAGTATGGCCTCCATTCTAGGAAGCGGGCCTTAAATCCTATGAAAGAGTGGTTGGTTACTCCAATATATGTGCCACTATTGAACTCCTGGGAATATTTTGCCAAGTAAATTGTTATTTATAATTCACAAGATTCACTGTTGGGTAAGGTTGATGATTATTTTTTACTTCTGTTATAGCTTGTTTAGCACCTTCTAGAACTATGAACACTAGCCAGCAGAGATAAAGTTCCAAAGTCAGAAACAACTTAATTTCTCATTGTTTGTTCTACAGCTTGTGTATATAGTGTTTTCACCAAAAGAGTCTTACCATCTAGTTCTGATGGGTAACCAAGAGCAGAGGCAATGACCAGTATTTTTTGAGTGTCTATGGGAATCTTGGTCAACAACTTCTAGAGATGAGGTCCATTCCTGGTATTGAGGGTTGTTTTTTTCATTAGCCTAAGATGTTTAGGAAGGACAATGTCCCCTTGTTATAGAATAACTCCTTTCAATCTCTTTTAATGATATACATGCATATAGTTTACAAATCTTCCATAGTGGTCGGTTACCATATGGCTTTTTGTAAAATAGTCATTAGTATTACTTGTCTCTCCATATATTGTCTCCTATTGCCTGCCCTCCCATTCCCCATGCCCATTTAACTCTTCCTAGTCTAATTCATCTTGTTTCTCTTTCTTAACACTGCATTCTACCACTCCTCCCAGGAAACCTGCCCCTACCCACACAGGGCTGTTTATTAACATCTCTGAATTTTCAAATAGAAACATGCATATCTAAGGTTTCAAAGCTAGCATCCAGCTATGAGAATATGTGACTTTTGTATTTCTGAGTCTGGGTTACCTCATTCAGGATGTTTCCGGTTTCATCCATTTACCTATGGATTTCATAATCTCATTTGTTTTAAGAGTTGAATACTTACTATTCCATGTAGAAGTTTCCTTCTACAACAGATGGCAATTAACACAGAAACCCATAACTGGCCAAACTCAGAAAACAAGAGGCTGCAGAACTTGTCCCTGAATCTTATTCCTATACCAAATTTCTGCCCACCAAGGTGCAGGGATCATTGTGGTAGAGAGGATGGAAAGATTTTAAGAGCCAGAGATTACATATGGCCACAAAGAAACAGTTATCCAGATGGTTGGTCAGTTACACATATGAACTCACAGCAAGAATGACAGCATGTACATGTACCATGCAATCTCAAACAAGAAAAAAATCCTAGCAGAGACATGAATAAGTGAGTTAGAAGATTCAACCCCCTCTAAGGAAATCGTGGCAACAGCTGGCTTCTGGGAGGGGCAAAGACAACCTCTTTCAAGCATGGGGCTCTTGGTAGGTTAACCAGTCTCTAGTGAATGAATCACATTGAAGGACATTTGGGGACATAAGTTAGACTTTATAGACCTTATTGTATATATAATAAAGTACATTAAATTGGGTGGGGAGGCAATAACAGGAGGCGGGGATAGGGAAGCATATCCAAATACCATCATATTATATTGTATTAAAATTTAAAAATTCAATAAAAAATAAAATAGCCCTTTCAATTACTTTCATTAATACATTTCTACTAATTAATATGTTGTATTCAAATGTTCACTCCAGAAAAATCTTTGTAGAAAAAATATTATTCAACCATATTTTCATGGGAAATTCTATGTATCAATAAGTAAATTTGTAGGACTTATTCTGAGGAAGGTATTATTTCAGACACAGAAATAGTTCAGACAAGAGGCTAGACACAATCCCTGCATTCAAAGAGCTGTCTATGAGTGAGGTTGACAAATACTCAAAAATAACAATAAGGCCTGGGGAAAAGGTCAGTAGGTAAAGTGCTTGCCATGCAGGAACGGAGATGTGAGTTTAGAACCCCAGTGTCCATAACAAAAGAAAGGCATAGTGATCCTGACCTATACAAGCAGGGAGAGGATTATCCCTGAGGTTTACTGATCAGTCAGTGTAGCCAATTGGTGATTTCTATTTTAAGTGAGAGATACTGTCTCAAAAAATAAGGTAGAGAGCAATTGAAGAGTACATCTGACACTGACCTTTGGCCTCCATGTGCAGACATGTACACATGCACATGCATAAACACACACACACACTCACATGGGCATACACCTTCATGAATACATACATGTAACATGAGAGAGAGAGAGAGAGAGAGAGAAAGAGAGCGAGAGAGAGAAAAATGTGTAGGTAATCATAATGAGCAAATGAAGAAATAAGTTTCCAGTTTCTATCCCATACCATTAGAAAAGAGGAAGGGTCTTCTGGAAGATAGGGAACATCAATCCACTTCAAAACATTTTTTAAAAAATTTGTTGAGGTAACATTGTTATAAAATATAATATATGAAAACATTTGTATGTAATATAACATCTGAAATATCAATAAAGGAACTCTAGACCTTTCTGTCCTCCAATGGAAACTAATTTCTTTTTAAAAGTTGTGGAATTTTACATTGGCAAAATAACAACTGAATCATGTGACACAAAGGCAAATTTTTCTAATGGTCCAAAATTGTCATGTTTTCAAAAAGGAGAAATAAATGGGGACATAGTGAAGATATTAAACATTTTCTGTAATGGTCAAGGCAGGTCAGTATTATCAAGCTTGTTGTGCCTTGAGCCATTCTGGAGCTGAGTCGGGAGTTGGGAGGCAGCATTAGTTGAGAGACATCTCTGTCACTGCAGTATCTGCAATGATGAGCTGGCATGCACTGCCAGAGTTTATGAGACACCCTGGGCTCACAAAGCCTTCTCACACTGTTGCTGGGGCCCACAGGACATATTTCCACATCCACCTTCCATCTACATAGCTCCACTCCCAAGAGGACCAGTAAACTCACAGAGAACAAGGGAAAGAAGAATCTAAGTGTTTGCCTTTATGTGTTGAGCCAGCTCTTGAACGTCCTGTCATTCATCTAGCAGATTTCTGCATAAATGCATTCCATTAAATCTCTAGGCTGTGACTCATAATTCTCTCCCCCATTATCACTGAGATTTTCTCTTTCTCTTTCTTCATTAGAATTTGAGAAATATTATTTGTGATTTCTATGCTTCATCTAACAAAGCATCAGTAGGCAGTAATGCTAAGTGACAGCATTTAAAAAAAAAATACCACTGTTTCTTTATATTCCCTACCCATTGCTCAGCAATGTTCTTTGAAAGCACTGCAATTAAAAAATACATTATTAATAATTTGACAGCCCCTGTGTTTTCTTTCTGAAACCCTGGAGATTGCTATTGCTGGAAGCTTGGCTTGACGGATTTATTGCTAGTCACAAAACAAAGAAACCCTGCAAAATAACATAGTAATAAGCTTCTGTCTTAATAGGAACACCTCAGTCCTGAAATTAACTTTTATGTTTTGACTAGAATTTTAAGTAGATAAACTGATTGTCATGGTATAAAATATATACCAATGTTTAGAAATAAGAAATAGCACCACTTGATCCAAGAGAACATCTATTACAGAAAAGTATAACATTCAAAGAAACAGTTTGCATTCATCAGAGCAAAATGAATATTTAAGTACTCATTTACAATGCATAGCAAAAATGTATTTACCTAAAAGCTATAGAAGCAAAACTTAAAAATTACCAGCTATTTGTACATGTGTAGAGCATATGTGTATAACCATAGGCCCAAAACCAATAGCCTACATACCTTAATAAAAAATATTCAATAACCTTTTAGTCTTGGAACTGTTGCAGTCTCCTCTGCCACATCACAACTACATGGATGACGAGAAAATAAAGAGCTGGACATGACACTATTTTCAAATCACAAAGAACACTATGAGTTTGAGAAACTAATAAAATCTTCAGTATCCTTGCAATTCTCTCAGTTGTTAGTACAAGAAAAAAAGATGCCCCACAATTAGGCTGCTGAAGACACAGCAGTACATACAACAAAGCAATCTGCACAGTATAGCATGTGTCTGTAATTAAGACCAGTAAAATTATACCAAAATGAGTAGATGGTTACAATTTTTTTTCAAGTACAGAAAGTATAAAAGGGATAGCATGGAAAATTCAAGGTCCATTTCTTGTCTTTATAACATTATGAGATTGAAATGTATGGTCTCATATTTTTCTGATTTTCCTCCCTATTGCAAGAGAAAACTAAATTAAGCAAACATCTGCCATATGTACATAGAAATTGTCTCTAATGACAAGTTCCCATGCATACCTTTTCTCTGTAATTATCTCTCTCTAATATTTAAATATGAGGCTAGGCATCTTTCTTAGCTTCTGGGAAGTTAATTTAACTGTCACTTCATAAATAATCTCCTACACATAACCTATTACATAGCCACAAAATAACTAGCATTTTAGAAAACACTCATATGATGCTTTTTCTTTTCAGAATATGCAAGAATTCACCCACTGGTTTGCATAGTAACTGATTATGAAAATATGTCACTAGTCCCTACACAGGATAAGTACTGCATTAGATGGTGGGTTTATAAATAATGAAGGATGGCAGTTAAGGAGGTATGAACAGGATAACTTGATCAGGTTTCCATGCTAAGTAGTTACTGAATTCAACAGATCCAACATGACCCTCAAAATCCCCACATCCAGTTTGGATATCCTGTACAGTTCAGCCCATCTAAGTATTGGTGGGATTTGCTAATGTGACAGAACATCTTTACTATGATTAAATTTCATTACAAAGTAAAAAATAGTTGTGCATACAATTAAAATGGTTAATCGAAACAGAGACAACCAAGAAAGGTTAATAGAAGGGGTTCTTAAAAAAAAACAAGTGATTCAAAGAGGTTAAAAAGGTAAAAGAGGTAAAAACGAGGCTTGCTAGAGAAGCTGTCAAAAGAATTGTATGTTCCTAAAGGCTAAAAATAATCCAGATAGACAACCAGTAAGGACAAAACACCATATGGTCTTGAAACCATATGGAACTAAATTCTACCAAGAGCCGAGAAGAGGAACTTGTGTCTAAACTCAGAGTCCTGGCTAACATCTTAACTTTGACACCTGAAAAGACAACCCAGCTAATCCATACACAGTTCTAATCTTCAGAAATTGTGAAATAATGAACAGGAGTTGCTTTTATTCTTCAAGTTTATGGTAAATTATGCAGCCTGAAATAGTATACAGTAAAATGCAAGGTAGTTAAGACAACTTAAGTAATCTTGGGAAGTGGCTTGACCTAGTGACATTTAAAATGAGTTCAAGGGAATTATACATTATCAATATCAAGCTTGTGGAACATAGAAGAGAAGGAGGGAAATGAAAGCATGAAGGACAGAAAGTTCATGAAATGGAGAACAAATCAGTATGAATGGAATACTAGCATCAATAAGAAGGAAAATGCTGAGTCCTATTCATTCAGGTGTTTGTTCCTAAATGTCCTTCAGTGTAAATGTGTCCACTGGGGTCTAGTCAGCCCATCCAGTAGTCGTATGTAAGTCATACTGTCCATCACCCAGAAGCGATCAGTCTCAAATAGTTCTCAATCTAGTGATGTAGGGGAGGCACGGGTAGGGAGGGGGCCTGGATTTTAGTGGGAAATGTTTGCAATTTTAAAAATCAATAAAAAAAGAAAAAAATGTGTCATGCTAAAAAATAATAGTAATAAAACATCTCTAAATGTTCAAAAAAAATTCTAAAAAGAAGAAATTCTACTTACACCTACAAATAATGTGGTTAACATCAGAGAATGTTGATTGTATTTTTAAATTAGGCTTCCCATAGTATAAATGTGTTACATGCAAAAATACTTGGCATTTACAGGCTTCTATAACATAGCTATTGAAGATTAAAATAAAGAAAAAAAGATTAGGAGATTCATAATTCAAAGTTTTTTGTTTTAGCTAGGGTTGGGGCCTTCTGTCCATTTCCCTCATTCTATGATCGGATTTTTGTCTGACTGAGTCTGCAGGGTTCTTGTGCATGCTGTCACCATTGTTGCAAGTTCATATGAGCAAGCTCCCAGTGGCCTGAAAGCCTATGTTTCCTTATGTTGGGGACATCTGGGTACAAATGCTTGACCAGAAGGGAAATAACATATGAGAGAATGCATGAAATCCAGTAGGGGGATGAGGGAGCAAGTCTAAATTTGATTAAGATCTATTTTATGAAATGCATGAAAACTCAATACAAACATTAAAAAATATTTTTGTCTAATAAATGTACAAATTTAAAAATTTTTAAAAATGTCATTTGATGTGAAATTAGCTGGTATGTAAATCAAGTTAATACTATGTACAACTTGGAGAACATGATACGATTTAACAATGTACAATGAATTAATTTTTCAAGAAAATATATTGCAAAGAAGACCCACTAAGTAGGTAGATAATGAAATCAATACAAAACTTAGTTCATGTGTAGTGTAACTTTATGATTCATAGTAAAGAAGGCAATTTTCTTCCCATCTATTTTACCCTTACTACAAATAAAAAAGTCATATTGAGTACCTTTAGTACTTACCTTGATTAAAGAACTTCCACGTGGGTGGCATTTTATTTATAAGCAAATCAAAACATAAACTCCATCTTGTTTCACGTGTTCTTTCAGCCATTGCTGGCCATTTAGATTAGGAAATAATAACACAGCCAATTTTATTTTATAAAAACTGATTAGACAAACTCCTGTGGAGTTCTTAAACTGCACAGTTGTAAAATGTAAGATTAGTGTAGCAATTCATTCCTCAAATGAACTTGCTATTAACATGTTGAATTAGTGATCCTGTTAGTCACAATTCCAAGATTAGAAGGTAAGTCTTTAAAACTGGAAATTCTCACATTTTATCAGTGTTAATTAGCGTTTCTTGTTCTGTACAAATATTTTTATTAAGAATTATAATAGTAGATTTCCTATTTCTACAGACTGAATTTTGGGGGATTATAAAAAAAAGAAAAACAAATAAGAAGGAAAATCATTACTACATTTCACTGACTAAGACATGTCTTGGATTTAAGAGGTTTACTATCTGTACAATTAAAGGTGGCATGGTAGGCTGAATAACAACCTCAAATCCCCGCCAAGTGCTCTTGCCAAAGCTATCTACATCAAAATCTGAAAGCCTCTGATGGTTACATTGTGTAAAAAACTTAGGTTGTAGACAAAGAGGAGTTAAGGCTTGTGATATAATGAAATCATTCCTTCTGGTCTCTGTGGAAGAGACAACAGCCCTCTCAGGACCCTTATCAAAAAGGGAAACAGGAAGTTAAAAGGGTGAACGCTGATAACCTCATTGATCTGTATTGAGGTCAGGAAGGAATTAAGAGCAATAAATGCTATGTAAACTCTAGAAACTGGAAAAGCAAGAAAACAACCTAATTTAAATGGTGGCTCCAGAAGTTATAATATCATAAATATGAGTAGACTCAATGGTAACAGTGACTTCAAGGAATCATAGTAAACTACAACTGGGATCCAAAGCTATTGGTTATATCCAGACAGAGTGATTAATGTTATCATTGTGAAAATACAAATTAAAAGATTCATATGTGATGTTTTTTCTTACAAACATATAAGGTGAAAACAGAGACATGTTAAATAAAATTCACTAATCTGGCATACTGTCTATGTTGGGATAAGATTATAAAAGGCTTTGTGATGCACGGGACCAGATCCCATTAAGAAGTGATTAAAGCCTTCCTAGGCATGTAATCCAAACTATCACTGGCCTCTTAAGACTGAGGATAGTATGGTATTTGCAAGTTGTGTTTAAAAAATGCATAATGTTTCTTTTTTGCCTAGAGGTATACTTTGCCAAGAAGCTATATTCTCTTAAAATTGAGAAAGTAAGGTAATGTACATTTTATGTGCATATACATATATATTTGGTGGTGAACATTAAATTCCTGTTTATTAGTTTCCTTTTACAACAATGTCATCAATTTAGAAAAATCACAATTGCTAAGGTTCCCACTGCAATTGTATTGATAGTAGGAATATTAATTTAACTGAATTACTTTTCCTCTAATTGAGATCTGCATCAATCAAATTAGCATGCTACTTTCAAAAGTATGAATCTATTTTATTATCTAGATCTTTTTGATAATATTAAAATTCTTAAAAGAAAACACTGTTTAAAACTCTTGGTGGACGTAGGTGTTTATAATGTGGAAAATGCTAAATGTGAGATCATATACATTGGGTGGTTTGAGTATTTTCTTGGTGGCTTAGAGGAACTTAGAAAGCAAAACATGTTTTTTTGAAGTGTGAGACTGAGGGCTTAGCTGAGTAGTAGAGTGTATGTTTTATATGTTTGATGACAGGTGTCTGATCCTCAGTGCCTGAACAAGAAACATACATACGCAGGGCAGGAGCATAGGTGAGAGTGAGTTATAGCAGAATTCAGATATTCATAAAACATGACAAATGAAAAGTCCATCAACAATATAGTCAAAGGTTCATTTCTGTGTAGGAATGTTGAGAAGTGTGTATTACTAATATAAAAGCATAGTGCTATTTCTCAAAATTTTAAAGAAACCAGATCATTCAACCTGTACAATTTGCAACAAATAATATAAAAGAATTAGGCTAGATTTTGAGCATTCTGACTCTGCAGGGACCCTAAGGTTTGTTGATTGGTTAAACACAGTAGTACTTCATGGATTTAATATGAGCAGTAACATTAAAAACGCAAATCAAACTTTTTCACATCCTTGGAAAATCTATCATGAATCTGTTTTCCAAATTAAAAATTAAAATATAGGCTATAAACAAGAGCCAGTATATACAATCCTTCAAGAACATTAGTTGGTAATGAATACTGGAACTTTGGTCATCAAGGCACAGAAATAGCAAGAGTGAGCTGCTTGAAACTTCATGTAGACCAAGGAATCAACTTTGAACTATGGTTCGTATCAGGAGGTATTTTTCTTTCTTCTCTGTTTCTCCCAACTTGCCTAAGTTGCATAGATTTGAAATCTTCTCAATGTTAGCAATGATCAGTGACATATGAAAGAGGAAACTGAGCATATTTCAAATTATAATATCTAGACATTACATAATGATACAAAATTAGATCTCTTCTAGTTACTGTCCACTGTGTAATCAGTGCCCTCAGCCATTCCCCAGTGCTAGTCCATCTGCTGAGTCCAGTCAGCCTACCTAGAGTTTCTTGTTTTAGGAAGATCAGCTCCTTCTCATCTAGCAGCAATCAGTTGCCAACATTTTTTTTAGATAAAATTTGGGTCTGCTGTTCATTTTTCCAGTTCTATGCTGGGTTACTGTCTGGGATCCTCTTGGGCACCCAGAGTATATGGGCTCCAATAGCAGGAGGGAGTGCTCTTCAACTGAGGAGTGGATAATGAAAATGTGGTACATTTACATAATGGAGTTCTACTCAGCAGTAAAGAATGATGAAATCAGGAAATTTGCAGTTAAATGGATGATCTAAAATGCTTTCTTTAAGTTTGTCCTTACAAAAGCCTATTTCATTATTTACATTTAACCCTTTTGGTTGCATTTTTCCAGACAGTACTTGACCTTGCCTTGTGTTCATGTGTTTTACTTAAGTAATTCTGAATCATATTGACTTTATATTCAAAGAAAATAGTATTGATGAGTTTTATTTTATCCAATTTTAATTTAAATTTTATGAAAAACAAAAACATGAAATTTTTCTGTACTATATTATTTTAAATTCTTAAAATGATTTCAGAATTCATGTGTTTCATGAGATTATCTCATAGCATAAAAAGTAGGCAAATGAATAGAGATACAATAAAACTATATGCGACCAAGACAAAACAGTCTGGCAGACTTGATTTTTCATCTAATGATTTCCTCACTATGAGTTTAATTTAAAACCGGGTAAGTTTTTGATTAATATAAGCCAAGTCCATTGGTAAAAATATCAGAAAAATAATAGGCAAATGCACTCTTTCACATTAAAAGTTTTATTGATGTAGGATGCTACCAAGAACAGAATATATATATATATTTTAAAATTTATTTAAAATAACCACATGATTAGAAGAAGTATTTCATTACAGCTTTAGCATATTCAATAATAATTTCCAGAGCAAAGATACATCTATTTCGAAAGTGGTTGTAAGTTTTTAGGTTCACATCTGAATTAATACAGTTACACAATATTGAACTCAATATTGAACTGTAAGCCAAAATTGAATGAGTTCTTAGCCTTTAAAAAAGATCTCCATTTCATTTAAAAATATACTGTTTCCTACAGAAAGACTCATTTTTAATGCTACTAACACTTAGATGTTTGCACATGTGCCTCTAATCTCTATGTATCTGATTATTACTAGTCACAGTTGGTTACACTCGGATTCTTGGCACCTAAGTATGGATATAAAGTCATCATGTAGATTTCAATGGTAATGTTTATCACCTCTACTAATTAACATAAAGTAAGTATTTATGTTTCCTCCTCTAATATACACCATTTTAAAAAATTTGTTGGATCTTTTGTGTGTATATCATACAGAACATCCCAAAAAATCTTATTCATTTATTTACCCACTTCCCAAATGGCACCTTCCCATAGCCTCCCCTCCCCACTGGAGCCCATATACTCTGTCATCCCTGTTACTGTCCACTGTGTTGTTGGTGTCCTAAGCCATTCCCCAGTGCTTGTCCAACTGCTGAATCTAGCCAGCCTATCTAGAGTTCCTTGTTTTGGGAAGATCAGCTGTTCCTCAACTAGCAGCAATCAGTTGTCAATATTCCTTTAGATAAGATTGGGGTCTGCGGTTCACTTTCCCAGCTTTATGGTGGGTTACTGTCTTGGAGTCTCTTGGGCCACCCTGGACAACAACTCAAAGGGACGTATGTCCTCTCTGGCATTGTTTCTTGTGATATAGCCTTTTGCTATACATATGGACTCTTAAAAAATTATGTTGACCCCTTTAATCCTTGGTTATGCTTTCCTTTAGGGTGTTTAAGACCCTACAATTGGCCCAGAAAAACCAATTTATTTTTACTCTTAAGGCCGTTTGAGGATCTATTCCTCAGGGGTCACATAGGCTTGGGAGGAGCCCCTGTCTCCTTTCTTTTACCAATTCTGTCTATGTGAAGATAAGTCAAAGGTCCTACTTGAGCATGGCTGGTTTGGCTTGGAAGCATGGAGGAAACATTTCCTCTGTGTTGACCCTCCTATTTGTATAATGGACACTGGTTCAAGTCCATCTGGTGGGGTATCCACAGACTCCTTGATCAAGAGGACAGGTAACTTACTGCAGTTACAGGACATTTTGAGAGGTACACATAGTCCCATGGAACTTAGTAGATCTGGGAGGGCAAGGAGCGAAAACTGTCCTTTATGTCCCTATGACCAAAGTAGTATAGGCCTCAAAGTACAGCAGTTAAACATCCAAGGCTAATTCCACCAGTGTGGTACTTTTAATTACCTTGTGCCACATAGATAAAGCTTGGGCAAAGACCAAATATTCTCAGACAAACCTTGCCTAGACATATGTTATATTCCTTTAATCTACTTGTATGTATAAAATGTCAGTAGGTTGTTGGACTAATATGGTTCCCTCTGTTTTTTTTTAAAACTAGCTAGGCATTATTTATCTCTCGCATTGTCTAACTCTTCCACCATGGTTTCCTCTTTTAAGGTGCCCCCATTTCTCCCTTAATAATACCCTTCTCTTATGGTCCCACCCCTCTTGAGCTTCTTCTTTCCCTTTACCCCCTAGGTTCCTTGTGTAACCTTCCCTCCACCCTCCCCTTCAAATACACCATTTTTATCCATATCGCCCTTATAAAGGCCTGTTTCCTACTGTTCTCTTTCAGATTCTTGCTTTTAGTTTACCTCCTGGTTCCTTTTCATTATCCTGGTTCCTGTAGTTATGTCTGGATACATACTCACCTATCAGGATTTGGTGCTAGGATCCACATATGAGGGAGAACATACATCTTTTTTTTTTTCTTTGTCTGTGTTACTTCATTTAGTATACCAGTTTTTAGTTCCATCCATTTACCTGCAAATTTCATGATTTCATCTTTCTTTACTGCTGAGTGAAACTCCATCGTATAAATGAACCACATTTTCATTATCCACTTATCAGTTGAGGGAAGCTTAGGTTGCTTCCATCTCTTAGCTATTGTGAAAAAAGCAGCAACAAACATGGGTGTACAAGTGTCTCTGCAATAGGATGAGTTCTTTAGGTATATGCCAAGGAGTGATATAACTGGGTCAAATGGTAAGTTCATTTGTAGTTTTTAAGAATTCTCCATACTTCTTTCCATAGGGATGGAACAAGTTTGCAGTCCCACTAGGAGTGAATGACTGTTCCCCTTTCCCCACCTCCTCTCCAATATTTGGTATCATTTATTCTCTTGATCTTAGCCAGTCTGACTAGGATAAGATGAAATCTTAAAGTGGTTTTAACTTGGATTTCCCTAATTACTAGTGATGTTGAACACCTTTTAAGGTGCTTCTTAGCCATCTTTATTTCTTTTGAGAACTCTCTGTTCAGCTCCTTAGCCCATCTTTTAATTGGGTTACTTCCTTTCTTAATTCTCTGTTTTTTGAGGTCATTATATACTCTGGATGTTAAACCTCTGTCAGATGTGTCACTGGTAAAGATTTTCTCACATTCTGTGGGTTTTGTCCTCACTTCCTTGTTTGTTTCTTTTAATGTACAGAAGCCTTTTAGTTTAATGATGTGCAAATTAGTTTAATGATGTTCCAAATTATTATTATGTGCCATGGAGAGTTTCTTTACTGATCCTATTTGGTATTGTATTTGCTTCTTGCATTTGTATGGTCATGTCTTTCTTTAATTTTGGGAAATTAATCTTCTACAATCCTGTTGAAGATCTTGTCCATACTATTATCTTGAGATTCTTCTCCTTCCTGTATGCCTATGATTCATAATTTTAGTGTTTTTATGGTGTCACACTTCCTGCATATTCCATTCTTGTGATTTCTTAAATTTTTCATAATCTTTGCTTGAGTGGTCTAATTTGTCCACTTTATCTTCTAGTCTTGATATTCTATTTTCCTTTTCATGCATCCTATTAGTGAGGTTTTCTCCTGTCATTTCTAGTTAGCTTACTAAGTGTTACAGTTCCTTCTTCATTTCAGCCTGAGTGTTCTTCAATATTTCTAACTCTTCAGAATTCATTCAGAAATGTATCCCTATCTTCCTTCAGTTCTTTGTGTGTTTCTTAGATTCACTCAATTCCTTTTTACATGCTTATTTTTCTTTTGAGTTCCATGTCCTGTGTTATCTCTAGGGGGTTCTCATTGTACTCCTTTATTGGTACTTGGTGGGGAAATATTATTTTGGTTTTTCATGTTAATTTTTTCTCTGTGACTTTGACATGGATATTTTCATAGTTTCTGATTCTTTTGTGAAATTCAAGCCTTCCTTTGCTGAGTTTAGGTCTGCTTCTTTTTGTAAACTATGTGCTTTGTGGTTTACTTGTTGTGCATGAAAAGCTGGTTGGTCTAGGCTTCAGGTTTTCTCTTTAGATTTTATATTGGAGTGGCCAAATTCCTTTCATCTTCAGGAGTTTCCACAGAGGCTCAAGTTAGCTGAAGATCAGATGCCCTTAGGCTTTCTCCTAAGGTCTGGATCCCTCCAGGAAAGATGCTGCCCTCAGGAATTTCGGGTCTGGGCTGACCTGGGAGCAGAGCCAGGAAGATGCTGGTCTCAGGAAGATGGTGGCTTTGCCCTGCCAGGGAAGCAAAGGTAGGTGGGGGCAGGACCAGGCCCAGAGGTCTCCTGGGAACTATGGGGAGGAACTGGGTTGGTCTGGATGCAACGGATCAGGAAGCAGTGGTGGCTCTTGGTTTAGAGGTTAGCCCCATTGTCTGAGGTTCCAAGACAAGAAATGGGCCAGAACCCAGGCTAGGAGGACAGATGCAGCCAGGGAGCTGGGAGGGTGAATGAGGCTGCTGGAGTCAAGGCACAGTGGGTGCCGCTGGACTTACCCAAAAAGTATCTTGGCACCAGGACACGGGAGACTGTGCAGACCAGGGAAGCAAAGGGAGGTAAGGGCACGAACAGGCCCAGAGGGCTCCAGGGGACCAGGAAAGATGCTGGCACCAGGAGGCTGGAGGCTGTGCAGCCCGGGGAAACAAAGAAAGGTGAGGGCTCATGGGGACCACGAAAGATGCTGGCACTAGGATGTCCGGAGACTGTGCAGCCCAGGGAAGCCTATTCTTAAATTTTTCACTTCTGTTTCTGGAAAATAATTAATCAGACATAATATATCCTTAGTGGCTTGTGTCACCACGTTCAGCAGTATCATTTCCTCTTTTTTAAAAAATATTTTATTATTTTACATGTATGTGTGTGTTGCCTGTGTGTAAGTGCACCCATGTCATGCAATGCCCATGGAGGACAGAAGAGGCTATCGGATCCCCTGGAAGTGGAGTTATGGACAGTTGTTAGATGCCATGTGGGTGCTGGGATTTGAACCCAGGTCTTCTGAAAGAACTAGTGTTCTTAACAGCTGAGCCGTCTTTCCAGCCCTTCTTCTTATTTTTTGTCATTATTTTATAAAATACGGTATTGAAGATTTTTTAACATGTAAGTAGAGTCCCAAGTACTATGGGACTTAAGTACATGTATGATCTTGGTTTTGCAACTTATCTAGCCTTTGCTTCTGTTTTCTTATTTTAATATGGACATAAAATAATCATCATCCCATAGCTTTACAATGTGGAATATGTGAATGGTATAAAATTCATAAAGAATTTTTGCCCTTGATAGGCAGAGGCAGACAAATCTCTGTGAAATCAAGAGCAGTCTCTTCAACATAGAGAGTTTCAGATGGGCTGGGAAGACCCTATCAAACAAACAAATAAACAAAAAAAACAATAACAGCAGCAAGCAAATAATTGGAAAATATTTAACATGTCTATTAGTTCTCCTCAGACCTTTTTTTGTTTTTTTTTTCATCGTTTTGCCAATTACTTGGATTGCTGCTGAGCTATAAAAAGGTGATGGGAACCATCAGAAGCAGGATTTGGAGACCCAGATAGGCCCTTGACTTTTAGGAAACACTTCATATATTTGTAATTTCTGAAAACAAGATTTATAAGTTTTGGTCACATGGGCCCTTATCAATAGCTTCTCCATTTCTGATTGAGGCTTTGTCCTCTTATGTGTAGTCCTGGCTGAAAGGGAATTCCCAGTTTAGCTCAGTGCCATTGTCCTGCTACAAAAGTCCATGAGATTCAGTGTTTCCTCCTCCTTTGTCCTGATATAGAAAGGAGGTACATAATGTCAGTTTAGATAATCAGTTCTTCATATTTGATCTTTGTAATTTGAATGGCAAAAAGGCAGTCGGAATTTGGGAGATGACCTCATGAAATCGTTAGGAATAACAGGGAGTATGATAGCAGTGGTATTAGGCAGAATTAACAAGCAAGAAGGATGTATGAAGAGTGACATCTTAACCAGGATACTGTGAGCAAGGTGTGTTTATTTCTTGTTATTGTTATTGCTGTTGTTATTTCTTTATGCACTTTCTCCCAAATTAAAATAACAAATACATTTTGGTTGAAGAATATTCCTAAAAAAGTACTAAAAATATCTGACCAAAATAAAATGTTATTCTAGTTACACAAGTCTACAAATGAAAATAAAAATCATTGGCAAAAGTAATACAGAGATAAAGATTTAAATGTACATGTATTGATATCAGGTAAAGTTATATATAAGTTTATAATTTATTTAAACAGTATTTATAACATTCTTTTAATCTCCTGTTTGATTTAAAACAGAAGTATATAAGGCAATACTTACAATGTATAAAATCATAATTTCTATGAAAGTGCAATAGACAGTGTATGAATAAAGATATTTTGAAAGAATGTTTCTTATATACCATTCAAAGTAAGTTATTGTTAGTGATTTTAAGATGCTTAAATTTAGTCAGGAGTGGTGGCACACGCCTTTAATCCCAGCACTTTGTAGGCACAAACAGGAAAATCACTATGAGATTGCGGCTTGTTTGGTCTACATAGCGAATTTCAGGCCTAGACAAATCAAATAGGTACCCATACAAAGAAGCATGCATATGTATACAAGACAACAGAGACAGAGATAGAGAGAGAAATAGAGAGAGAGAGAGCACATAATCTGTCTATGCAAGCAGCATATAAAAAGTCTCAAAATATCCAATTATTAATTTCCAGAAAGTAGCATTTGCTGTTGTTTGATATTAAAAACAGCCTTAAAAGGGTTAGCGAAAGCTCTATGCCTTAATTATTATTATCATTCAAATGACTAAATTAGTTATTTCTTAATATAAATTCTCAACTAGAATGATTAACAATAGTGAACTTAGTGAAAAAACCCTTAAAACAGTATCAACCTGCAAAGGATAGCCCCTTCTTTTCCAGAGAAAATGAAACTCTTCCTATGTATGAAATTGTTGTGTTTTCAGAAATGTTAATGTACTTTAAAATTTCCAAGATAAATCCTATTTTGTATATTTTCTACATTATTCAATAGTATTTAGAGAGTATTTATGCTCTTAAAACCAAAAATCAATATACAGTTCTCCATAAAATATACACTTAACAAACCAAATGCACTTACAGCAAATTGTAAGACTTCCGAGTTCCTTCAAGCCCTTTACATTAAACATCTAAAACATCAAATGTCAAAAATGGAGTCATTTCTTACCACCACTTACAGCAATATATGGGAAAAGCACACACCACATCTATTGAAATCTTTGCAACAAAGAAAATGAATTTGTTTCAGACAAATAGCTTTCAATGGTTGAGCAAGTCTAGATAATTTCCATATTGAGATATGCAAAACATCTGACTCTGGTTTTCTTATCTTTGTAATTTACCTTTGTACATTTAGAGACTGTAAGTTATTAAAGTGAAGACGTATCTGAAATGAATTCTATCATAATTTATACAGCGCTAGAAGATTGGGTCTAGGAGATAAGTGTTAAAAAATGAATAAAACGGAAATGAAATTCTGGCTTCATGGAGCTTGCACTTTGGAAAACAGAACAGGCACATATCACACACAGTGAGTGCCCTGTGGACCTGGGTGATGTACAGCTGAAAGGAAGGATCAGTGTAAAAGTCTAAAGAGGAACTGACCCTTGTCTCTAAAGGATAGTGATGGAATTGCTCCTCTACAGCATTTACTTTGGAATTCAATCTATGAATATGAAATTCCAAAGAACCAATTTATTCTGCATCTGTACATTCTTGCATACACGGTTTTTATTATTCAATTTTGTCAGTACCACTGCATACTCATTAGTCATTTCTTCTCTGGTATTATTCTGTTATAATTTAATTGCTTTCAGTAGAAGTCTGCTTTACTAAACAGATACCATTTATTTATTTCACTCATGAAATCTTTGCTTAGATTTTCCAATGTGGCTTGATTTCTAACATAACTCGATTCATTGATTAATAAATGGACAAGATACATCATAAACAATGCTATTTATTTCAGGTACTCTGACACACTAGGATGGAACTTCACTGTAGTCATTCTCCAGGGTGGAAAAAGACTGAATATTTAGTTTTAAGGATAACAAAACTGACAATTAATAGTGCCTTGTACACTAAAAGGGCTTTAGAGCAAAGGCAATAGGGTGTGATGTGTCTGCCAGGTAAGGGCTTTTTTGCAGAGGGCTGAGTCACAATCAAGACAGATGTGTGGGACTGTTTTGGCTCCCTGTGTCGAAGTTCAATTGGAAGAGCATGCTCCAAAGGTCCACTCACCTTTCACAACACTTAGAAAGCAAAGGCTATTTCAAACACCTCTGAGTGTTTCCACTACTATATGGTATGTTCCAGCCTTTCTTCCTTGCCTACTTGCTGTTTCACTATTGGAGACCAGCACCTGTCATGAATTAACGTACATTACAAACTCCACCAACAGATAGTATCACAGTTGCTAACACTATCTCTCTCTACCTCTCTTTTTTCCCTCCAAACTGTTCTGTTTATGTGTAGCCCTTTAAGTGTTTACCTTACTGGAAACAATCAAACTTCTGTTTCATTCTTTCCCACTACATTTCATGCGGTCACGTCACATACTTCAAATTACACTGGATGCTTTATGACAGGCTGCGTGCTATGGCTGAACCTTTAAAACAATGGTTAAAGTTTTTCTTTAATTTGTACACAGTACAATTCTCTCATTCTATTGATTTCTACAAATGCTATCTGTCATGGCACTGTTCCATAAAGGAATTACATCACCCTAAAATTCTCTTGACTGTTATATTAAAAACACAGTTTTATTTTCCTAATGCCATTAAGCTTTCTATCCTGAAACTTGGCTCTGCCTTTTCTTGAATGGCACATGAATGAAACCATGTGGTATTAAAATTTTGTGTATATATTCCTCTCAAAAAATCAACCAATTAGAATTATTATATTGGTAATATATTGCTTTTAATTAGAATCATAAACCATTACATGAATGAAACAGACATTTATGCACATTTGTTTAAAAGAATGCTGGTTGTTTCTAACTTTGCATATTAGAATAAAATTATATACTATAAACATTATACCTAGGTTTCTATGTGAGCAAAAGTCATTAAAACATTTTTATTACACTTACAATTTTATTGTGTGTGAGGGGGTATGTGGAGGGGATGCACATGTCATAGAGCACATGTGGAAGTCAGAGGACAATTTATGGGAATCCGGGGACTAAACTAGGTTTTCAGGAGCCGTGGTAAGCATGTTTATCTTCTCAGTCATCTCACTAGCCTCATACAAGGATCTTTAAATAACTTTAATATAACACTTGAGATCTCATCTACAATGTGAATGTGTACTTTTTAAATATCTTAAAAATACATCAGTGTGTGTGTCGGTGTCTGTGTGTGTGCATGCTGTGAGGGGCATGTGTGTGGCAATTAAAGGACACCTTTGCGTAGTCCATTCACTCCTTTCACTTTTTGTTACAGGGATTGAACTCATATCACCTGGCTTGGGCCCCAAATACCTTTACCTGCTGAGTGATCTTGCTATTAGCACTTTTTTGAGCCTGTACATTTATTTTTAATTAATAAACTCCAGGCTATCATCCAAAGTCATCTATTCATTCTCATCCTCAATAATAGCAAGCTGCACTGTTTGTTTCCTTACAGTTATTCAATACTAGTAATTTGTCTTGCAAAGTTTAACTTTAGTAATAGCTGTCTCTTGGTCTTCAAAAAAGCATTTACAAAAATAATGGTCTTAGCCATTTTAAGCCCAACTTGGGAACTAGTTACATGTCTACCAAAATGAAAATAAACACACACCTACTGATGCACATATATAATGGGCTAATGCTCAGGGATAAGAAAGATCAAACCAGTGAACGTCAAAGTTCTCACTAATACTTTGCTTTGCAAAGGAATTTTCATCTTGTTTTTTATATTTAGTATTCCTTGGAGTTATAGAAAATTTTAAAATGGTTTGATGTGTGTGTTGATACACACCCTTGATCCCAGCACTTGGGTGACAGAAGCACTTGTATTTCTGTGAGACTGAGGCCAGCCTGGTCTACATAGCAAGTTCCAGAACAGCTGGTGCTATAGGGAGATCCTGTACCAAAAAACCAAATCAATCAATCAATCAATAAATAAATAAATAAATAGTGAACTTTAATGTACATTCAGTTTCAAATTGCTTGTATTTTGTTACACTTGCTTTAATGTTTCCACCATATCTACTTATTTATATCATGTACATTTCTAGTTTACTATATAATATATATCTAATATAATGCCATTCGGTGAACCACTGGAGAGAAAGTCTGAATTTCAAACCTTAGGATTGCAGTGTACATGGATTCCAACGGTGAAATTTTTCTTTATCTCAAACTTTCTCTGAGGGTCTCACTCTCTAAGAACCCCTGTTCTTAATGTCTATGTTAAAAGCACATTTTAATAAATGATCAACTCGGCACTGAAAAAAAATGCAGTGCACATTTTCTAGGAACAATGTTTTTTCTTATGAAGTCAGCTTCAATTGTGAAAATCAGCATTATTAATTATTGTTATGTTGAAAATGCATTGTAAGCCTGGTATGGTGGCCTATGCCTTTAGTTCCAGCTGTCTGGAGGCAGAGGCACATGGATCTCTGTGAGATTTCGGCCAGCATGGTCTACACAGCGAGTTAGAGGTCAGCTGGGGAAGGAAGACCTTGCTTCAAAACAACCCAAAACAAAACAAAACAAAAAAGAATGTTCTGCAGTCCAATAAATTGTTGAGTAGATTTTAATTATGTAAACCTAAATGTTTAAGTTTAGATTATAGTAATTTTATAAAAGACTTAAATTTTGAAAGTGTTTCTTATTTAAGTTAAACCTTAGCTTAGGAACTTCTAGAAAAAGTAAAACTGATTGATCAGGTCATAACATGGGAATTTGAAGCTAATTTCTTCTAATTTGGGGAATGTTATTCAAGTAGAAACAAAATTTTTCTGTTTAAAAATAAGTTTTCAGATTTATTTTGATACAATATACACATCTTAGTTCTTATGAATCTTTCTCTAATTGAATGACCATTCATGATCTAACACCATAATAACTTTAATGTATATGGTGATGTTTCACCTATAAAAAGGAACTACCCATTTTGGCTTCCCTAGTTGCATGTGTATTGTGCAACTAATTGTGTGTTTATAAGATTGACTACTCTGTGGTTAGTATTTAGCATGAGTTAAATCCTAGAATGAAGCCACAACAGAGAAAGAGACAGAGACAGAGACAGACAGAGAGAGAGAGAGAGAGAGAGAGAGAGAGAGAGGAAAATATTGTTGTTTTGATATTTAGCCAATTGAGACTGTTTTGAGTTGTCACCTGTGTCTTTTTGATAACTTCTCATTTTTTCTTTGAGTATTTTGTTAAATTTTAAAGAGCCATTTTCTTTTTATTTTATACCTTCTCTGTCCTAGGCTTTATTTTATCATCCCTCTAAAATTCTATGTTTCCATTAAATATGGAAAATATTTACTAATCAAGTTCTTGTTTACATATTGTGGTAGCTTACCAATAGACAGAGCTAGCAATATGTGTGCTCATGTGTATACATATAAAACAAACACACACAAGTGTGTGTGTGTATATATGTATATGTGTAATGTCAAATGAAACACACTGCTAATTTGAATATACACATACTTTGCAAACACACACACATATATATACAAGTATATATGCATACATATGATTTGAATGTTATATATATCTTATAAAATATGTAGAATTTTTACCATCATACAATATCACTAAACACATGCATAATAAATGTAAACCTGCATTTATACATACATGTATAATTATGTTTTCTACCTATTAAAATATTATAACTAAATACTCCTTCTGATTCACAGACTATATAATTTCATTTTCCTTGAAAATTAAAAATTTCCCTTACCACCTGTCATTAATTTAAGCACCCAGGTTCCCCAATATAGCTATTAATGTGCTCAGCATTAAGGTATACAGAAAATATTTACAATCGCTAACAAAATAATCATGAAAACCAAGTTAATTTACATTCTTGAGCTTTTAGCTAAGCTTCACACACAGTAAGTGCAAAAATGCTAACAGTATATATTAGGTGGTTTTGACAAATGAGCTCTCCCTTGTAACCCACAACTTCTTTAAGGCATAGAATATTTCCGTAATCTGAGAAAACATCTTCACCCTTTTTCCCAGTCAACTATGTTCCTATAGTTAAACATTTTTTCTGCTTTTTGTTTTTCTTATTTGAGAAATAATATCAGTAGGCTCTAAAAACACTTTCTCCATTTGTTTAGCTTCTTTTTCACAGAAAGCTATCTGGGAAAGTGCTAATGTTCACTACTTTGATTTTTCTTAGCCCCAAGCAACTGCTTATTGTGTGTGCATGTCAACAGTTGTGTGGATCTCCATGCTGTTAGACACATGACTACTTCCATGATTAGACTTAAAATGAACAAGACTTTTATTTTTATGAATCCCATTTTGTAGACCAAAACTTTCCTTTCACTTGCTTACATACCTAGGCATTGCTTGCTCTTGTTCAGGTAGGTGAAAATTTAACTACAAAATTAAAACATGATATTTTCAAAAATTTGTTTTAATATTTTATTTTCTTAATTTTTTAATTTTTATTGAGCATTTGTAATTTCATACAACAGTTCTTAATCAAATTTAGACCTCTCTCTCACCCAGCAGCAGTCAGTATCCAATAGTTCTCAATCTAGTGCCACTTGCCACCCATTTCTCTCCTCCCCTCTGGCCCTTGTTTAATTGAGTTGACATGGGTCCTGTGCTCACTGCAACCATTGCTACAAGTTCACATGTGCTGGCTACTGTGACCTGAAAGCCTCTGATTCCTCTGCTTCTCTGTGTTAATGAACCAGCCCTCACTCTTACAATCTTTCTGCCCACTCTTCCACAATAGTCCCTGAATCATGGGTAGTTGCGGTTCAATATAGGAGTCCCATTCAAGGATATACACTCTGCAGCCTCTTATTCTACAAAACTTGGCAAGTTGTGGCCTTCTGTGTGCATACCACTCTGTTGTATAAGGAAACTTTACTGGTGAGAGTTGAGGGATGCATTAGTTTTCTCTCAACCCCTTGTTCAATGATGTTCCATGAGCCTTAGGTGTAGATACTCAACTGTAGATGTGTCACCTATTACTGATCATCTCTCAGACACATATTCTCTGTGTCTTAGCAGTTGTGGAATTCTGCAGTAGTATCCATCTGTTGCAAAAAGAAATTTCTTTGATGAGTGATGTATGGTATACTTGTCTATAAATACAAGGATCCATATTTAGCATACAGTAAGAAATTTCATTTGTCTAGAGATATGAAAGAGATAGGGTTTTCTCCAGGATCTCTAGGATCTATGTCCTCTCTTGCCATGTGTATTTGGCCAAGATTTCAGTGCTACCCATGAGTTCACTCCCACTGAGAGGGCTTTCAGTACAATTAGATAGCTGTTGATTGCCCTCAGTGCCACTTCTGCACCAGTAGAAATTGTTTGTCATGCCAGTCATTATGGTTATTGGGTTTAGGGCTGTGTTGGACCATTGATTATTTTTCTCCCTTGTCAGTTTGCATATTATCATCAAGCATTATGATAGCTAAACTTCACATAAAAGCCTTCAAGGTCAGTTTCTACTCCATTGTTCCAAGTCTTTTATCCAAAGTATGTCCTTTCTTCAACAGTAGGGTCTTATATACTAGTCCTGAGAGATAATGAAGAGGTTTGGCAACAGCCTGTGTTATTTTGAGAGTCTCCTAGATCACTCTCACCAACCACTCAAAGGGAGATCTCTTCTGTCTGGCACTGTGTTCCTTGCCAGGCAGTTTCCAGGTATACATATGCAACAATGTTTAAACACTGCATGTGCACTTCTTGTGGGGTTTCAGGGGCATCACATTTCCCCCTGGGTTTCCAAGTCCCCCAAGATCCATTCATCTCTGCTCTTTTTTCTCCCTTTCAGTCTCCCTCCTCCCTCTGCAGTTCCATCCCCTCCATTATCCCCACCCTCCCTCCAATAACACACATCTTCCACCATCCCCCTTCTCCAGACTTTCTGCGCCCCCCCCCACACACAGTGGCCGTTTGCATGAGTTTCCCTCTTCTCCTTTCTGCCAAACACTCCCACTTTCCTGATCTTCCCACTGGTAACATCTGTTCCTCACGATTTTCCTCTTTTGGTAAGAGGAAAATAGGTATTGGTGCTACAATCTGCAAATGAGAGTGAATGCATATCCTTTGTTTTTCTGAGTTTGTGTTACTTCACTAGTATAACACTCTCTAGTTCCATCCATTTTCCTGAAAATTTCAGTTTCATCTTTTCATACTTATGAATAGAACTCCATTGTTCATTATCCATTCATCAGTTGAGGGACAACTAGGTTGTTTCCTTTTCTTAGCTATTGTGAAGTGAGCAGCTACAAACAGTATGATGATTCCTTTGGATATGTACCAAGCAGTGGTATAAGTGGATCATATGGTAGGTCTGTGGATCATTTTCAGGTTTTTGAGAGCTTTCCACATTACTTTCCATACCGGTTGCTTGAGTTTGCATTCCTACCAGCAGTGAATGGCATTCCCCTTTCTCAACATCCTCTCCAGCATTTGGAGTCCTTCCTTCTCTTGATCTTAGCTAGTCTGACTGTGGTGAGATGGAATTTTATGGTGGTTTTTTATCTACATTTCTCTAATTACTAAGGATGTTGAACACTTTTTAAGGTACTTCTTAGCCATTTATATTTTTTCCTGTGAGAAATCTTTGTTCAGGTCTATAGCCAATATTTTTGGGGACATTTATTTTCTTGTTTCTTTGTTTTCTGAGTTCTTTGTATATTCTGGATATTAATCCTCTGTTGAATGTGTAGCTGTGAAGGTTTTCTCCCATTCAGTTGGTTGTTTCTTTTTCTGTACAGAAGCTTTGTAGTTTAATGATGTCCCACTTATAGATTGTTGACCTTAATGCCTGAGCAGTTGTTGTTTGATTTAGGAAGTACTTTCCTATGCCTATATCTTAGAGGGTGCTGTCTATGTTTTCTTCTAGAAGTTTCCAAGTTCTAGGTTTTATATTGAGGTCTTTGATCCATTTGGAGTTGACTTTTGTGCATGGTGAAATATAAGGGCTCAGATGGAGAATCAGTTTTACCAGCACCATTTTTTGTAGATGCTGTCTTTCCTCCACTGTGTGTTCTTGGCATCCTTGTCAATTATCAGGTGATGTAAATTGTTTGTACTCATGTTTTGGTCTTCTATTGTGCTCCATTGATCTACATGTCAGTATCATGCAATATTTGTGACTATAGCTCTGTAATACAATCTGATGTGTGGTATGGTAATTCCCCCAGTGTGGTTCTTTTTGTTCAAGTTTCTTTTGACCTTCCAAGGTTTTTTGTGATTCCATATGAATTTTAGGATGATTTTTTTTCAAGTTCTGAGAAGAATGTTGTGGTTATTTTGATTGGCATTGCAACAATTCTATAGAGTGCTTTTGGTAAGATGGCCATTTTCACAATATTGATTTTACCAATCCATGAGCATGGTAGGTCTTCCCATTTCCTAGTGCTACTATAGGTGCATATATTTTCTTATTTAAAATTTTAAAAATTCTCCAGATACACAGTAAAAAAATAAATAAATAAAAGAGCCTTAAGCACAGAAGGAACCTTTGGGGGATGGAAGGAAGCCCATGCAGAAGCAATATGGTTGTTAAATGAAAATCATAGTGCCAGAGGTATGTTGACTAGAGGGCCCCAAAACAATAAAGGCCACTGCCAGTAATGTTGGTTGTACACCAGAAGTGGATAGAGGGACTCTATTGCTGAAGACACTGCTTGATGTGAGCACAGGAGAGGGAGAAATCAAGCTTGGATTAAGCTGGGAACTCCCTGCCACTGGATGGGTGGCTTTCATGGTGCCAAAAGCCAATGTGCAGATGTCTGGGGAAGAATCATCCCTTACAATTCTGCTCAACGATGGACCCCATGTGTTGCACTATGAACATTCCAAAAGAAGTTCCTGCTGGTGCAACAGTGGAGTGTCTAGTGTATGTACAACCAACACATTTTTGATTAGATCAATTGCCTGCTCCTATGGGTGGAACATACATCTGGTACTGCAGACCAGGCCAACCCCTGTGGCAGGGAAGAATTAAAGGCCCCAGTGGGAAGCCACTGCAATTGTTTTTTTAGATGGATATAAGGCACCTGCTAAAGTACTGTCTAAGTGTTTGTGTTTACATCCATAGGTTAAATTATTATAGGAGCCACTGTTTAGATTTTCCTGCTTCTTGCTGTTTGTGTTTTTATAGTAGATGGAATCTCACTGAAATGGGCCAATAGCCCATGGAAAATTGATGATGCAGAGACCTGAAAGTTTAGTGCCTTGCCACAATAAGAGGAAGATCACCCCATATCTACACCCCCTCCAAGGCTCAGGGACTTTTGCAGAAGAGGTTGGTGGAAAGAATGTAAGAGCCAGAGGAAGGGATGGAGTGTTAACTGGAAGTGAACTCTGTCCCAACCACTATACCAGCAAGCTATAGTCACACCTCCCCACACTCATCAAGGAGTCAAGGGGGGAGTCAGTTGCCCCTCCAACCCAACCAGTTGACCTTAGCTGCACGTGGGGGAGGGGCTAAGGGTATATAAGTTGAGAATGCCAGGAGGCACTTCTCTCACCATTTTCTGTGGCTGTTAGGAAGTCACAGGATATGTATTTGAATGTAGACTTTCCAGTGCATAAATGGGGGGCACCCACGCCTCTGTAAATAAAGCCCTACCCTATGCTCTGTTAAAAACAAAAGAAGAAAAATAATAAGTGTTTGGATAGATAGATGAGAGGGATCTGACTAAACCGCAAGTGGATGGACTTGCACTGGGGAAGGTCTGGGGACACAGACGACGCAGTGGCCTTAACACCCAGGACAGAACATATGGGTTCTGGGGGGTGAGCTATAGGGGGGTGCTCATGGAGACAGGGCTATTAAGATGATTCAGATTTTTTGAGATATTCTGTATGAAATACAACAAAATTTAATTTAAAAAATAAAAATATATAGTTATTTTTTCAAAACTTACTTGCATTGTGGCTGAAATTATAAGTGCAAATTTGTATGAATTGTAGTCATTCTTCTAATTCATAAGCAGATTATATTTGCAATCTCCATTAATGTGCTTTAATCCCCATCCCCATAAATGATTTGTAGAATTCTAATATATGGTTTACTTAAAAGTATATACAATCCAAAGTCTCCTAGGCCATTCAAATTTTATCAAAAAGATTTTCAAAATGTTTAAGTAATTTTAATCAAAATCTGCTGCTATGAAAAAGGCATTTAATCTCATAATTTGTGTACTTTCCCTGTGTATAAAATATAATCTCAGCTGTATGAAAAGATATGTCAAAGCACATGACCATGATATTCTTTGAATTTGAATGAACCACATTGTTTCTTTGTTTTTTTTGTTTTGTTTTCTTTTTTAAATCTGATGCATGCCACTAATCTGATGACTGACTCTGCTGCAGTGAATAAGGTCAACAGTTATCCTTTGAGGACTCTAGCATTGAGGCATTAGCCAATACCCATAAAGTGTTTTAAAATCATTCCATTGCCAGTTAAGGAAGAGGTTTGGAACGTTTTTGCTCCTTCCTCTTAAAATGCCTGCTTTTAACTAATTTCTCAATCTCACACTTGTTTAGTTTGTGTTTACTTTGAGACACTATACTGCATCACGATGTAGTTCAGGTTGGTTTAGAAGTCATGTCAGTCCTAACTCTACTTCACATGTGCTGAAGACTGGTGGCATTTCATTATGGTCTTTTTCAGGGATGGGAGTCCAGAACCACGTTATTCACTGTAAAATGTTTACAACATTGTTGTCTGTATTGGTTTGCTGAAGCTTCACCATGAAGTGAGTGACTAGGAGAACAGAAGCATACCATTTTGAATTCTGGAGTCTAAAATCAGAGACACAGCTCTTGCCTAGGTTGTTTGTTTCTGAACGCTGTGGGAGAGCTTTCTTCCATGCCTCTGCCTCACTGTCACTCTTTCATTACTGGTATTCCACAGAATTTGGCAGCACCTAGATTCTAGCTTTCATCCATACATGGTGGGCCTCCACAGTGTGTGCCTAAATTTTCCCTTTTGATAAACACAACCAATAATATAGAATTAAGCAACTATGTCTTTTAAGTGCAAATTCATGCTAACTACTTTTATTTCAAACTTATTTCCAAGTAATTTTACAGTCTAAAGTGTCCAATTAAACTAGAGGTTAAGATTACAATATATGAATTTTGGAGGAAGACAACTTGGCCCCAGGATATCTAGAATAATACCTCTTGTTAAGATAGCTGTGGTGTGTCTTAATTTTATTTTGTTTTTTTTGAAACAGTTTGCCCTGCAGCCCCAGCTTGCCTGGAACTCACTATGGAGATCAGGGTGGCCTCAATCTCACAGAGATCCACCTGTCTTTGCTTCCCAAGTACTGGGATTAAAGACATGTGCCAACATACCGAGATTTTGGTTTTGTTAAATGTGCCTCAGAGTGCCCCAATCACTTTTGAGTTCCATCCTTAGTATCCATGTAAACACACACACCGGTGTGAACTTGTAGTTCTAATACTGGGTTTTCAGTACAGACAGATCTCTGGGCTTTCTGGTCAGCCTGTCTAGCCTATTCAATGAACCCCAGATTCTAGTGAGAGACCCCTATCAGGAAACCATGTAGTTGTCTCCTGAGAAACAAGAGCCTAATTTGACTTTTGGACCTCCCGCACAATGTGATTCACACACACACACACACACACACACACACACAAAATAAATTAAAACTAGATATTAATAACTATCCATTCCTGATTTTGTGAAAGTTTGTTTTTATGGGTCATGTTCTGCAGACATTCAGGCTTCTCAGTCTATTCTGAAAGTCTTTTACCAGCTGTAAGTCTGGAAATAGGAATAGTAATTATTTTCCAACACAGCAACTCTGAGTTAAAAAAAATTTTCTAAAGTATGGATAAAAATCTGTCTTGGTTATGTCATGCTTTTCCTTCCCTAATCTATCATAGACCAGCAAATGAACTAGTTGGCAATTTCAACATTGTAGCCTGGAATTATTTTAGCCAATAATACCATCACATTCATTTAGGTTTTGTACTAATGTTTGTCAAAACCTAGCTTGTGCTCCAGTTCTCAAACCTTCAGTAGCAGTCTGTTTGTCAGGACAGTTTTTCCATCTCTTCACCTTCCTAGTAGCTTTTGCTCAGTTTGCTCCCAATGTCACATGAACTGTTTGCTTAGGACAGCACCTTATTTCTAGGTACTAATATCTGTTTCAAAGATCTTTATGTAACAAACAACTTACTCATTTGGTTAAAACATAAGGCTATTATTATTTCTCTTGTGACAGTGTGCATGCCAACTGGGTGGTTTTGCTGTAATATTGCTGGCAAGAATGACTGAAAGACGTCTGCCCCTTCCCTCATACCAACATTCACATTTCAGTCCTTCCTGGGGTCAGATGATTCTGCTATTAATAGAGAGCTATCTTAGCATTTTAATTTTTAGCAGTGTTTACTTTTATGTTTTATAATTGTCATAATTTGTATTCCACATATACTGAATAAAGTGCTTTTCAGTCCAGTTGAAAAATCTCCACTTCGCTAGATTTTCTCAGTTCAATGGCATTCGATGTAATTATTTCTGTGACTGGATTTACGTTCTCAGCTTTGCTTCTGTTTTTATTTTGTTCTATTTTATGTGTTTACTTTTAATTTCTCTATATATTTTTCTTCTTATGGATTAGATATTTATTGTTCTGCTGGGTTTTAGTACAACTATACCTCTTCATGTTATAAAAAAATTTTTACTTGTTAAAGTGTATAGTCTACTAATTTGCACTATTTCACAGCAGGCATAAAAATCTATCCCAGTATCTTCCCATTTATTCATCATAAAGTATTGTGGTTGTCATATGTGTATATACATATGTACATATATATGCATATGTACATTTATGTGTATATGAAATAGTCAAGCTAATTGTATATACTAGTATCAGTGCTATAAAATGATATTTGATTTAAATATCTGTATGAGTTTTTTAAACAGCAGGCATAAAAATCTATCCCAGTATCTTCCCATTTATTCATCATAAAGTATTGTGGTTGTCATATGTGTATATACATATGTACATATATATGCATATGTACATTTATGTGTATATGAAATAGTCAAGCTAATTGTATATACTAGTATCAGTGCTATAAAATGATATTTGATTTAAATATCTGTATGAGTTTTTTAATAACCATTCTTGACATTCTGGTTATTTGTTGTATTCGCTAAATTCTATTTTCTCCTTTAAATGATTATGCTACTTAGGATCTCAAGCTAATGAATTTATGACTGGCTTCAAAGGCCAACTGAGCTATGCCTGGCTACTCAGTGGTTACTTTCATAGGAGTGAATTTGGTACTCAGTGTTGGTGTTGTTAAGTCTGAGCTTATATCCACTTCCAATGCTTCATTTCCCTGGCACTCTGGAAGTCTCAAACATCTCTCAGGCACTTCATAAAACTTTCTCTTCCTGTTTCCATTGCTCAAACAGGCAATGGAAACCCTGAAGGCATCCTTAGATCAAAACTTGAGAAACAACACGAAAGTAAATTTTATGCCAAAGCATTACTTCTGTCAAAAGTTGACTCCTATACAATCTACCTATTTTAGGTCACTCTTTAGTGTCTTCAAAAAATTGTTTATATAGTATTCTCAGAGTTTGAAATTATCTGAAGAATGACTTTCCTATTTTAGTCAACAGTTATCAAGTGTTTTGAGAATAATTTTTTTGTCTTTTTATGTGGGTGTACATGCATGTATGTGTGTGCATTTGTGTGTGCATTTGCATTTATGCAGGTGTGCACATATGTGTATGCCTGGGTGTGCACATGTGCATGTATGTGTGTGTGTGTGGTATGTGTAGTATTGTTAATGTACATGTGATGTGTGCTTGTGGAAGTGTGTGCCTGTGTGTGCTCTCTTCAATAAATACTTTTCAGATCTTTGAAATAATGTAATTAATTCCTAAATGCAACTATGTGATATTCTATGTCTTTTTACATTTAAGTCCAGAATACATCTCTCATGAACATCTCTCTTATTCCAGTTCACCACTCCAGACCTTGGCATTAGATGATGCTACTGTTTGAGCATCTGAGCTTTACTCTCACAATTCCTATGCAGAAACATAATCTTCTATATATGGCTATTTTTGGAAGTTTGACCTTTGGGGTTTGAGAAGCCTTAATGGAAAACTTCATGCAGTGCTTACTGTTTTTTTTTTTTAACAATTGACCTATCACTCTTCTTACATAAAGCTACGGATACATCCAGATTTCTTACTTGTTTTCTTAAAGATGTATTTATTTTTATTTTCTGTGTCTGAGTCTTTTCCTATAGTATGTATGTGCACCACATGCAACCTGGTGCCCAGAGAGACCAGAGGAAGGCATCAGATCCCTAGATTTGTAGATACAATCAGTTGTAAGCTGCCAAGTGGGTTCTGGGAACCAAACCTGGTCCTTTGCAAGAAAATCAAGTGCTCTTGACAGTTGAGCCATCTCTCCAGTCCCCAAAAGATGTCTATGCCATCATCTTACTGGGATTTTTCTTCTGTGCTCATTTTCTTTCCTCTTCTGCTTTCTTCTAACACCAGCTTATGAGGTAGGCATGAGATGATAGAACTGACTTGGAAGTTTGGCAAGAATCAATATGAGACCATTTGCAAAATCATTGTAATATATGCCAAAACCACAAGGAATGGCATTTGAACCCAAAGCAGAGAGTGTGACGGATGGTGTAGCTGAGACAGAGGGTCAATGAAGTAGCAAATACCTTCCCTGGTAAACTACAAAGGAATGTGAGGTAATAAATATGGTTTTGTCATTTTTCTTCTGTCATAGTTTAGATACAAATGTCCTCCAACAGTCTCATATTCTGAAGATTTAGTCACTAGCTGTCCTTACCATTGACAGGGGATTGGATCATGACTGTAAAGTTGCTAATCCATTAACTGTGATAGTGAGCATGAGGCACAGAGGAATGCCACAGTGATGGTTGAATTAAAAGTTAAAAAAAAGAGAAAGAAACAAAAGAACAAAGTTCTTTTCATAATCAGCCAGCAGTTGATAGGGGGCTAATGCCCCAAAGAACTCTGAACCCTGGGCAGAGGCAGAGCAAAGAATTTGAAGCTTAAAACCACAATTGCATTATGCCAGGGGTAAAACCAATAATCATGGTTACACCATCCCAGGGGCAGGTCAGTTAACAAAGACGTTTTCATTGAACAAATAGTTTCTAAGTTTCAGTTAGGAAAAAAAAGTTTCCCAGTACTGTCAAAACAATGTATTCCCTGAAATGCAGTTTCCCCTCAGGTGCGTCCTCTATGGACAGAAATGCAGGGTGAGCAAAATTCAGCTAGAGGAAAATGGAGTCAGTTTTGCTATTTCATTCGTGGATGAATTCATTGTTGCCTTCCTTTTAGGAGGTGAGGCCCCACTGGAGTAAGGCTGCCACTGAGGGAGTAACCATGAATGCTATCTGTGGTCTCTGATCCCTTCCTGTCTTCCTTGCTCTGCTTCATGGCAGTGAAGTGAGCCACTTTCTCCCACAATGTGATTCCATCTTAATTCCCTGCCTCATCCATGCACCTAAAAAGCAATGGAGTCATCAGAACACAGTCTGAAATCTCTGAAACTCTGAGCTAAAATAAACTCTGCATGCTACAATTTGATGGTTTTTTTTTTTTTGGTGGGGGGTGTCACAGTAATAAAAAAAATTTGATCAAAATTACTCTTTTCTCTTGTTTTATAGCACAGTTTTTTTTTGCATCAATTAAGTAAATTTATTTAAACATTCAGGATGGGCCTGTCTATAAGTCTTTCTTCTTTCACAAACTTGTTGTAGCAGCTTGTGGATTCACCTGTTATTTAGCAAATTAGTAAATTTTTTGTATTGTGTTCGCTTAAATGATAAGTATATTAGGTAAGAACAAAATCACAGCTGAGGAAATGGAATTCATAGAAGAAAAGTAAACATACTCCACAAATCAAAAGCATATACTACATAGTTGGTTTTCATACCACAAAAGCTATGAGATGAATTAAAGAAGCCATTATAGAAAAAGCATATGTAAGGACATCTT
>NW_008358101.1:578253-605469 GCF_000622305.1 Nannospalax galili
AAATGAAACCATCAAAAATATAATAAATATAACAGAGCTTCCTATGCACTTAATATATCAAGATAGGATGAATGAAAGATAGTTGCATGTCCATTTAATCACTAAAGAAAAATTAATCACAAAGAAAAATTATAATTTATGCCACATTCCTTTTACTCCTATATTCTCCTTCCCTGTCAAATATTTCCAAGGCACAATCTATTGCTTCCTCATCTGTTTAACTCTCCTAATATACCACCATCAACAATTAAATAACACTGAACACTTCACGTGACAGTCACTCAGTACCTCTATCACAATTTTCCTGGAATATTTTCACACCAAATCGTACACACTATACTACAAATTCTTTTTTTTTAATGTAGTTTCCTACTGTTTCCTTCATTCTGCTTCCTACTGAATCATTTGGCCTCTAGTGATTCCTTACATTGTAGTGTTCCTTAAAAACATATCCTAAAGTAATTATTTCTTCTGTGCTGAACATTTTAATATGATTGCCTTTATGTAACTGCCTCATGCATATTAGGGTTACCTAATAAAAAATTTAAATTCAAGGTTTATATTCCAGGTTAGGTGTGATAACATATGACATTAATCCTAGCATCAGGGAAGCTGAGATGGAAGGATCAAGAATCCCAGATCAGCCTGGAGTTTACAGTAAAGCCCTGCCTAAAAAAATAAGTACCAAAGTGTAAGCACAACAAACTGTCAGACTCAACATGGTGGAACTCTGATGATCACTGTCATTAAACCTCCCTCCAGTCCTGTGGTTCTGGTACAATGAGTCCATTTATTTACTCTAGGCACATCACATCAGGTATCCTTATCTTAGTTTTCCCAACCTGAACATCCAGCCAATTTGCCCTGCTACCTCAGTATCTCAAAAGCAATTACCTCAAATCCCTTTCCATTTCTTTAGACCAGAGCTTAGATACTCTCTGCATTCAGCGTTTTCGATACTTCCAGTATACCACTCTTTTCATAAAGAGAGGAATAGAAAGCAAATTCCTTTATATAATAGGGTGATCTCTCAAAATGTGCTTCTGAGTATGCTTTTCCCTGATTATCGACTTCCATTATCCCTAGTGTTTACTGGGTAGTAATTTTGGTTTAGACTATGCCACTGTGCCATTGTGCTAAAGCTCCAGTCTCCTGCTCTCAGGATCAGATCTGGTGACTCATCATTTCTTTTCTTCCCTCCCACTTTGCTTCTTTATTTTAATTATTGTTAATTCCAATACTTCCTTTGCACCTGATTCCTAGGTTATTTAATTTAAATTGGACTTATTCCTGGAACATTCACATTACTAAAACATTCATGGGGGTCTAGAAATGAGAACCAGATTTTTACTTCTTTTTTAAATTATATTTTTATCATATTCACTCCCTCATCTCCTCTGAGATCCACCCCTACCTCTCTACCCTCATAAATATGTGTCCTTTTCTTAAACCTTAAAATCCATTGGGGAATACAATTTGTATTCCCCAAACACTGTTGGGAGTGGGTGCATGCTATCTGTGGTCCACCTATCAGTTGTCATGATTTATTTCTGTTTGAAGGCAAAGGATTCCTTTTCAACTGCTAGGAAATAGGTAATTGGTACACTTAAGCAGCTCTGATCAACTTGAAAATGATTACAGTATAAATGAAAATCATTAAGGTCAAGATGCTGAATAATGCTAAAATATAAGTATGTGATATTCTGGTATTTAAAGAACATAAGAACTTAGAAAATAATAGCAGCTTCATAGCTTTACAATTCTATATAGATTTCAGGTTATCATGAATTCACTGCAAACCAATTCTTCTCTGTAAATTTTTAACTTAATTATAATTTCCCTTCACTGTTAGAGTGTCAAGAGTACATTGCTTTCTGTTATTTATGCAAATCAAAAGTGATTAATAGAAAATACAGGTTATAGCTAATACAGCTATATAGAAAATACAGCTATAGCTAAGCATTTCTCTGAATTGGCCAGTGCTGACATCTTAACATTGTACATGCTGGGTTATCCAAATAAGACTGGAATTACAATGGATAATTGATTAAAATGAATGCTATGCTTAATACTGCACAGTCACTACACCGTTTATAGCAATATTCTTGTCTCCTAATATACTCTATATTTACAGAAAGTGTGCTCAAGTGTAATTGTATGTGTAAATACAGTAGTGGATAATTTATGAAGAAAAAGAAAGGAGATGTTAAGTTGATAAATAGTTCTCACTCATTAACAAAATTATAATTAAATTGTAAAATCAAACAAATATTTGACCAAATGATTGAAGTATTAATTAAAAAAATAGAAAAAAATAAAAATAATTGCTTCTATTTATAAATAACAGTGAGAAAAATTTTCAAATCCTCACTCATATTCCTTTTATCCCTGATGTCTGATTGATCTGTGCAAGAAAGCACTTAAAGTGAAAAATGTACTATTGAAAAACAAAGAAAATGAGTAGAGCACTTCTAGTCAATTCCTTACCCAGTATATGCTTACTACTTAACTGCTACACAGAAGGTCTAGGAGACAAAATCACCAGTATTAATTAAGTGAATATTTTCCCATTGGTTTAATATCTTATTATAAACTAATTAAGACACAGTTCATTAATTTATTTCATCACTTTTACAAATTATTGCCACTTTCATTAATGCAATTAGATTAAAATGAGATTTTAAGAAATATACTTAAATCATCTTTAGTTGATTTTTAGGATATTTTCAAAATATTAGAAATGGTTGCTGGTACAGTCCAGTGAAACTAGTTGTTCTTTGAGAATGAGCTATAGACTGACTTGACTGGCACATTTAGCTATAGCATCTGTAGGTCCTCAAAGGAGTTCAGCACAAGAATGTCTGAGATACAGCCTGTGAAGGCTGAAAAACTAATTGCTCCATTATCTGTACTCTAGGTATTTTTCTCTTAAGAAACCCTTAAAATTATACACTTAAACCTGCCTTCTAATTGCAAGTTCCCATAACAGAGTGTCCTACCCAGAAAACAGAATTATTATTCTGACTTCCAAAACACTTCAGCATTTGATTTTGCTGTTTTATTTCTTCTGTTTGCCTTCTTTTGCAAACATGTTTAATGAACAATTATCATTTCAGCTTTCTAAATCTTAACTGCTATATATTAGAGATATGTATCATTAATACTTCTGCATTCATTCAATGGTATTTCACTCAATATTTCAATTTTGCTTTCTCATATGTAATTTTATTAAAATAACTTTTTGCCATGATAGGGTATCCCTGTAGTCCCAGCTGGCCTGGAACTCACTATGTAGTCCAGGCTAACCTGAATCTCAAGAGATTCACTTGCCTCTGTTTCCCAAGTGTTGGGATTAAAGGCGTGAGCCTCCAGGCCCAGCTAAAATGACATTCTTATTAATTGAAGCAGTTGTTTGCATGAGAACTAAGCCATAGTTTACATCAAATGTTTGCTGCCTTAGGTATTGAAAAGCTTTATATTTTTAAGGAAAAGAGTAAAAATAAATATCTTAGCACCAAAATATAATATAAACAAAAAGCCTAGTGCTTTAAACATGTTATATTTAACAATACTTTCTTCTATAACTCCTTCAGTTAATGAAACTGGCTGAAAGTGGTTCATATTATAGAGTGTAAAGCCACCAACAGTTTGATTATCATAAATGTACATCTCACATTTTGAATGATTGGGTCATATTTTATTTAATGGGCAAATAAAAATAACACTGTATATATTTATACTATACACATTAATATTTCAACAAATATATACTGTTCTTATTTCATTTACTCTGCTCTGATAAAAATACCCTGACAAAAGGCAACTGAGGGGAGAAAGGCTTTATTTGGCCTCCATCTCCTGGTTGCAGTCTGTCACTGTGGGAAGTCACAATGGCAGGGTTTGAAGCAGCTAGAGACAGAGAGAGAATAAAAACGCAGATCCTTAGCAGCTTGCATGCTCCTAGCTAGCTTGTTCTCTCTTACACTGTTTTAGACCCACTTCCTAGGGAATTCTGTCACCCACAGTGGGTTGGGTCTTTATACATCAATTAACAATCAAGAAAATCCTCTCAGGTATGCCTACAGACAAACCTAGTCTATGTAAATCCTCACCAAGACTCTCTTTCCAGGGTTTTAGGTTGTATTAATTTGACAGTCAAAATATCTGAAAGCAGACCCTAGATCCATTGATCTAGAGTCCAGCTTTGGAAGACAACAGAAAAATGAGGGGGAACCCAACAGAGCAATGCTTTTGGAAGCCCTTGTCATGAGATTCCAATGGACTCTCATACGAACATTTGAAAATTGCCCTGTTCTGACATTTTTCTAGTTTCTTGTCTGGAACTTGTAATGCTAATTACTCTTGCCTTTACTTCTCCTTCACATCTCCTATTCACCAGTCAAGGACTTTCTTTTCCCCTTAGAGATAAGAGTTATGCAATTTGGGAGTCTTTTAGATAGACCCACTGAAGGGTACTCCAATTGCCTCACCCCTGTTCAGCATGGAAGAAGCCAGAGCAGTCTGTGTCCTGATTCACTATTGGCAATTTGGGTAACCTCTTCAGAGGATGGTGTGATAAGAATAGGAGGTGGGAATTGTCTAGGCAGTTAGGATAAAAAGACCCAAAGAAAAGTAGCCCATTTATTGGCTAAAAGTCAAAATATCTTTGGGCTTCTTAGCAACATACTCTGTTCCAAAGGCCAAAAAAGTCAAAATCTTTTTAATCCTTAAAAGATTTTAGGGTTACCTCTTCAGAAGGGGGAATGTTAGAGTAGCCAAACGCCCCATAAAAATAAATAAATACATAAAAGAAGAAGAAAGAGCACATGAAGTTATCAGGAAAAAGGGATGGGGCACTATGGAAGGAGTTGAAGGGGAGGGAGTGGCATGGATTTGGTCAAAACACCTTATATGCATGTATGAAATTCTCAATAAATTACTTATTTAAAAAAATAAAAATTTAAAAATTTAAAAAAGAAAGATAAAAAACTAACCAACACATATAGTTTGTATAATTTAATATTTCCATTGCTTTAAATACTTCTAGATTTTTATGTGGTAGCAAGACTTAAAATTGACTCAGTAATTTTCAATAAAAAATGCATTATTAGACATTATTACTAGTTCTACAATGGATCTTAAAGTTGTTCCTCCTGTCTCCCTGAAAATGTGTCTCCTTTGTCCAACATCTGGCCTTAGCTGAATCTGGAGGATATTATGTTTAAGTGACATAGACTATTGACAAAACACAAATATTACATGCTCTCTTACATATTAAATCTAAAAAAGATGAATCATAGTTTTCTGTAATTAAGCAGCATTGACTTACTGCAGATTACTGTACCACAGACAGTTAAAGAATGACTGCCCCTCCTCAGGATGCCCTGCAACCTTTGACACAGATTTTGCTTCTTAACTTTGCTGGTATGGGTAACAGTGGCTCAACTCTTTCAAGAGCAATGTGTTTAATGTAGATGTTTATATTCACCTGTTCTTTATTTCCATTATATTTCATCAGCAGTACCTATGTAATTTAAAATAGTTGATTATGGGTTGCAATACTGGTTAACATTATGTATTTTAATTTTCTTTGTAAAATTTTTATTGAATTTTTGTGTATTTCGTACAGAACACTGTAATCAGTCTTAATCATCGTTAAATCCCCTTCCCCACTGGCACCCTCCCACAGCAACCCTCCACTGGAATTCATGCATTCTGTCATTTGTGTTAAGGCATATTGTGTCAAGTTAGTGTCCCCAGATGTCCCTCAGTGCAAGTTCATCCACTGGGGTCTAAGTAGCCTACCTATAGTCCCTCCCTTTAAGAGCAACTCTTTCTCACCCAGCTGTAATCAGCTGCCAATAATTCTTCCACTAACTCTGGGACTTGTGGCCATTTACACATTTCTGTACTGAGGTTTTGTCTGCTTGAGTCTGCACAGGTCTTGTGCATGTTGACACAACTGTTGTAGGTTCATATGAGAAGAGTTCCAGATGCTTGTAAGACTCTATTTCCATATGGTCCCTCACCTCCTCCTGGCTCTTATGATCTTTCTTCCCCTTCTTCTGCAATAGTCCTGGGTGGATGGAGTTTAATGTAAGAGTCCTCTGCAAGGACCCACACTCTGAAAACTTACTTGCCACACTTTGGCCAGTTGTAAACTTTTGCATTCTTGGTCCTCTGTTGTATGAGGGAGCTTCATTGATGAGAATTGAGAGACGCATTAATGTCTTCTTTACCCCTCGTCCTGTTCCATGAGCCTTAGGTGTAGAGTTTGCATAGTCGATGTGCCACTTAGGTTTGGGAAATTCACAGACAACAGCGGTGTGTGACCACTTGCAAAACTCTGTAATAGTCTCCATCTATTGCAAAAGAATCTTCTTTGGTGAGTGGTGACTTGGATACTTGTCTATAGATATAAGGATCTGTAATTTGCACATAGTAAAAAAAACTACATTTGTCTAGGGATGTGACAGCCCTGAATATGTATTTTAAGGAAACATATGTTATTAATGTATACATTTCTCTTAAAGTTGAGCAAGATAAGAAAGTGTATGCGCAGGAGATGTTTACAAATGTGTACATATGCATAATACAGACCTATGTAGAAAGAAAACACATTCTTGGCAAGTATTTTTTCCCTTTTTTCCATATATAAAACCTAAAAGTCCATCTACTAAGTATATTTTGCTTAAAATGGTAAATTAAATTATAATTACTTTTGGAAGCATTAGGTAAAGAAGTATTTAGTGAGCAATGCATGGATATTACGACACAGGACTTAGTGACAACACTGTTGGGATGACAGCTTTACATCTTCTTGTTCTAACTAAAATGGAACATTATATCATTCAAAATCAAGGACCATGTTTGTGTTCCATGCCTTAATGGCCATATGAAAATGATGAGGCTTTCTTCAAGTAAATAATTATCCCTGTCATGAGATGAAACCCATCTGTGCATTTCACAAGTAATATTTAGTTCGTATAAAATAGAAAAAAATAACAATACATCTTTCTGTTGAAGGACATATGTAATTTATTCACTTCAGTAACAAAAACTTGTAAAGGAGCTCAGATTAATGCAAGTTTTACTGTTTCTTGGGTTCAATGGATGAACATGTCCTGGAAAATTACATTGCACAAAGGAATTGTTTTTCATATTTATTAATTAAGGTTTATAAAAATTCTATATATTTCAAGAGAGATACACAGCATTAATAAGGTTATGTATGAAAACCATGCTATTTGTGGAGATTCTCTAATTATGCTAGAAACTCAGATGCCTAGAACTACATTAGTCAGCTGTGCAAAAGTAATTATATGAAGCCTAAAACTACCTTATTCAGCTGTGTAAAAGTAATTATACGAAGTTTTTTTCTAATTATTTTCTATTGTCTCCATAAGTACACTGTGATATCAAATAGCTTTTTTGGATACATCCCTTTATCTAGTACATACACTTTAATACATAACAAATAACAGCCTGGTTTGGAGAAAGAGGCAGGTAGGTCTGTGTAGATTTGAAACACTCGGGTCTACATAATGAGTTTCAAGACAGCAGGGGCTGCCTAAAAATACTGTATCATAAAAGACCAAGTAAAAAGATAAATAAGTAAGCAAATAAATAAATAAATAAATACATAACAACTAGCAATGAAGTAGAAAAATACAAATGTAAAATGCTTCAAAATGAATGATTTCTTATTATGTGTTTAGCTAAAAGAATATATTACTTTAAAATTCAGGAACACACAAGATAATAAATGTTTTAATTTATGAATGTATTTTATGTATAAAATATGCTGAAAATATATGTTGTAGAACTATTAATTTCTTATATAAAAAATTTCCATCTTAAACAAACTTTGTGGGTGATAATAAGGATACAGTTTGTATAATGGAGATTATCCCGGCAAAATGTCACTATGACTACCTAAAAGTTTAGAGTATTTTTGAGTTTTTTATAACAGTGGTAACTAAGTTTTTGTATTAATTTTTGGGGACTGATTTTTAATTTTGTGTCTATGTGTGAGTCTATGTGTATATGTGCATGGGCATATAGGTGTCCTTGGAAGCCAGAGGCATCAGATGACCCAGGAGCAGGATATCCAAGAGGGTATGAGCCTTCTGATGTGGTAGCTGGGAATTAAACTCAGGTCCTCTGGAAGAGCAGTAGTGTTCTTAACCACTGAGCAATCTTTCCAGCCCAGCAAATGTATTTTTAGAAGGCCAGATAGCAAATGTTTAGACTCTGCAAACAAAGAGGACACAGTCCTTGACAAGGATTGCAAAACTGAAACAGCACATAAATTGATGAATGTGGTCATACTTATAGAAAGTATAAAACAGAGGAGTTCTGGATTTTCCCCTAAATTTTCTCAATTCTAAGTAAAAAATAAAAATAAAATGACATTTTATTGTTGGTTAATGTTCACTAAACTTCATGTTGAAATTTTAATGTATTTTATTGGAGTTATACAGTTCATGAATATAATGTTTCTTTTAGAAATTGACTAAAAAATTCCTAACAAGCTCAGAACAGGAAGTCAGGAAACATACAATCAATAAATTAAAAATAAGAGATTACTTTTGCTTTTACACAGGAACAATTCATAACTGAAGTGTTATATACCCCTTTCAAAAGCATATTTATTCACTGGATTTTAAACAAGTAATTCTAGTGACATATTCAAAGCAGCATTTCTTCTTAGCAATTATCAGAGTAAATAATCATTTATTCCAAATAATATACATCCTCAGTCATAGCTGCACTTCATAACAAAAACTTTATTGTTCACTCATGTATTTGGGGGAGGGTCTTTCTTCACCATGGACAGCTTTTCCTGTAAGAATATAGGACTTTCATCAGCCCATTTCTCTAGCAATCCAGACATCTGCCTTCCAAGCTGATGGAGGTGATGGGAGGAATAACAGACAGACTGGGGTATTTTATGTGTCACATTGAAAAACAACATCTATCCCCATTCTTTTGGTTTTAATTCATTCTCAGCAAGGTTTACATAAGTAAGCTTATGCTTAGGAGTGAATTAGAATGATGTACAAATAACCAGATTCTTTAAAAGTGACCATTTTTTCTAACAAAATGTCTAAAAATGTAAACTGAATTGAAAAATTTAATGTGCTATCTTTTATATTTTTTTTAATTTTTGAGTTTCATATAAGTATTATCTTTGCATTTTTCCATCCTTCCCAGTCCCCCACCAACTACCCCCAAGTTCCCCACTCCCTCTCAATTTCTTGTGCTCTTCTTTATTATTGCTACATACGCATAAATAAATTCATAAATATGCACACATAAGTTTATTATATCTGTATATGTACATATATATATATATATAATGCAGTGAATCCATTTACTGGTGCATATGTTTACACGTATTTAAGGCTGTCCATTTGGGATTAGATAATGTCTTAGGAGGCTATTCCCTGGAGAAAACTGGTTCTCATTCAGTATTCAATGATTTCCTATATATATATATATATATATAAAATTTTGTCTATTGTCTTAGAATTACACATATATCAGGAAAAACCCTTAAAATTACAATTATAAAAGCTTTTTTATTTTAATTGAATTTTGTTACTATCTTACAATGTATTTTTATCATCTTTAGAGTTCCTCCTGTATCTGCCCCACTCTTATAGCTGCCCCATCATGAGTCTGGTGTACGCTGCCACCATTGTTATGAGTGCATATGAGCAACTTCCTAGCCAACTGGAAAACTGTTTTCTTGTGGTCCTCCACCACACCTACTCTTAAAGCTTTTTTTTTTTTCTCTCTCTTCCACAATGGTCCCTCAGTCTTAGGTGGAAGAGGTTTGATACAGGTGTCCCATTCAGGGATAAGCAAACTTCAGTCTCTATTCTCTGCATTTGTCCAGTTGTGGCTTTCTGGTCTGGGTCATTCTCCATCTGTTGCATGACAAGGCATCCTGGTGAAAATTTAGAGACAGATGTATTAGTATTCATTCTGCCCCCTGTTCCACTATGTTTTCTGATCCTTAGGTGTAGCAGTTGCAATTTAGGTGTGACTGAAAGCTGGGCATCTCACAGGCACTTATTCTCTGCATTTGTAATAATCTCAGTTGCCAAAAAGAAGATTCTTTGATAAGTGGTGAGAGGTACACTTGTTTATAAACATAAAAATACATACCTGGAATACAGCAGCCTGTATTAAAGACCAATTACATTGGTCTAGGGTTTGTGACAGATGTAGGTTTTTCTCTAGGACTTATGACTTCTCCTGAAAGGTGTATTTGGCTATATTTGCTGGACTGAAATGAGTTCCCTCCCATTGAGAAGGCATTAAGTCCAATTAGACAGCCATTGATTACCCCCAATATAGATGAATCACTACTCAACCAGTAAAGATTATTTGCTAAGCTGGTCATTGTTGTGGTTCACAAACTTCACACCTGGATGGAATGATTGATTGGTTTTCCTTCCTTGTCAGTGAATACTTCTATCTTTACTGTAAGTTCATATGAGTACCATATAAGCTGTTTGGAAAACTCTTTCTTCTTTTAGGTATCATCCTCCACTGCCCCCTCTTCCTCAAAATCCTTGAACCCTGTGAGGAAGAGTTTTTCTATTTTTTTTAAATTATATTGCCTTCAGATATACACATGCACTCTGTACACAGTTTGTGTCTTTTTCAGTAAGCTTTGAACAAACACATTTCCCTCTGGTTTTTCACACCAAACAAACAATAGCTACCTTTCCTCTCTCTGCCTGTTGTGGAACATCTTGTGACTGATTTTGCCTTTTGTCTTACATACCTATCATGCTGGAATGCAGTGCTTCCCATTTCTTATCAGAGAAAAAACTGTGCAAGTCACATGGTTTCCAGGAATCTGAAACTTAGAGAAACTGAAACTTATCATGCTAATAGGGCATCTGGTCTGCTAGACTGTAATAGCATCACTAGTCTGCCATGCTAATAAGAGATCCCATATGCTGTGTTATGATTGGACTATTACCCCTATATAAGCCCATACTTTCCTGCAATAAAGCAGATCTGTGTCACTGAACCTGGTCTCCTGAACCTGAATGCGGCAATACTAGTGCAGACTCCTCACCAGCCCTGGGGTCTGGACTGGACGGCTGATCGGAGGAACTGAGAGAGCAGGAGAGAGACTATAGCTGGAGGAGAGAAGCCACAGCCAGTGAGGCGACTGCATCTGCCCTTCTATAACCTTTTCTATACCTACCCCAGTTAGAGTATCACCCATTTGTTTTTGATTTCTCCATGGTAATATTGTCTCCTACTATCCCAATCTCTCAAATTCTTTTTTTACCTTTTCCCGAATGGTTCCTTTGATAACATTAAGATATATACTCACATCTAATGACTTGGAGCAAACATCCACAAATGAGAGAAAAAAATACCTTGCTGTGCATTTTTTCCCTCTATGTTGCTTTGCTTAGTATTATAACAGCCTTTAATTTCATCCATTTACTGGTAGATTTCATGATATCATTTTTCTTTACCAATCTGAAGAACTCCAGTAAATAAATGTACCACTTAAAAAAAAAAACATTTTATTGAGCATTTGTGCATTTCATATAGTAGATCTTAATCAAATTCAGAATCCCTCCACTATCTGGACTGCAGCCATAGCTCCTCCACCAGATTTCATGCATCCTGCTATATAATGTTAAGTCTTATCTGGTCCAGCATTTGTACCAGGATCATTATGCATTCATCAGTTGAGGGATACTTTAGGTTGTTTTAATTTCTTAGCTATTGTGCGAAGAGCAGCAACAAACATGCCTCACCAAGTACGTCTCCATCCTATGTTTAATGTTTTGGGTATAGGTCAAGGAACGGTATAACTGGATCATATGGGAGAATTATTTTTAGTTTCTTAGGTTCTTCAGACTGGTATCCACAATGGTTGCACAAGTTTGCAATCCCATCAGCAGTGTTTGAATGCTCTCCTTTGCCTACATCCTCACCAATATTTGATGTTATTTGTTCTCTTAATCTTAGCCATTCTGATTGGGGTTAGATGAAATTTGAGGTATTTTTTGATATGCATTTTTCTAATTACTAAGGATGTTGAACACTTTTCAAAGTATTTCCTAGACACTTTTATTTCTTCTTTTGAGAGCTCTCTGTTCATATCCATAGTCTAGGTTTTAATTGGGTCATTTGTTTTTCAAATTCTTTGTTTTTGAGTTCTTTGCATATTCTCCATATTAATTCTCTGCCAAATGTATAGCTACTGAAGATTTTCTCCTGTTCTGTGGGTTTCCTTTTCACTTCATTGTTTCCTTTGCTGTATAGAAGCTGTTTCGTTTAATGAGATTCCATTTGTCAGTTGTTGACATTAATTCATGAGTAACCAAAGTCTGATTTAGAAAGTCCTTTCCTGCATCTATATCTTGTCCTGTACTATCTATGTTTTCAGTGTTTCAAGTTTCACATTGAGATCTTTGATGCATTCAGAGTTGACTTTTGTGACATGTGAGAGATATGGGTCTAATTTCATTCTTCCACGCATAGAGACCCAGTTTTGCCAGTACCATTTATTGAAGATGCTGTCTTTCTTCCAGTATGTGTTCCTGGCGTGTTTGTCAAATATCAGGTGACTGAAATTGCACACATTCATATTTGGTCTTCTATTTTGTTCCATTGATCTACTTGTCTGTTTTTGCATCAGTATCATGCTGTTTTAGGAATTTATAACAATTTAAATATGATATGATAATCCCCCACATTGTTCTTAGTGCTCGGGATTGTTTTGGCTATTTGAATATTTTTGAATGTGATTATGTAGGAATTTTAGGACTTTTTTCTTTCTGTGAATAATGTCTTGGGGATTTTGATTGGAATTGCATTAAATATATAAATGGCCTTTCATATGATGGTCATTTTCATAACAGTATTTCTACCAGTTCATGAGCACTGGAGATCTTTCCATTATGTTATGTCTTTCCCCGTCTCTTCAAAGATTTAAAGATTTTTCCCATACCCTGTTTCCCTTCTAGCCTTGAGCTCAGTCCTGCTTTTACTCTTTGTGCTACAGATCTCTTGACTACCCTTTTAGTCTAGAGCCCCCCCCCTACTTAATGTGTCCTGATTCCCTGCATTCAGACCAGTTCAAATTTCAGTCTAGTTTTTTAGACCCTTCACAAGCTGTCCCCAACCTCACTTTGCCTTGGATTCCTGAGACTAGCCTTCCACCCTTTCTGCCTACTACCCTGACTTGCCTACGACCAAGACCAGTCTAATGCCCTGTACGAACCTAAAGCACACACCGATTAACCTGTCATACCTGAACAAAAAGCAACCCACTTACATCAACAATATAAACAGAACAAAACCTAAGAGGAATAATGGAATTTCCTATTGGACACACAAACAACAGAAGACATCAACATGCCCAAACAACAAGTAAAAACACACATAATATGAAAAACTAAGACAATATGTCCCAAACAAAGATTTCTCAAACAAAGAAATAAAAATGGAAAAGAAGCACCTTAAAAAGTTCTCGACATCATTTGTAATTAGAGAAATGTACATAAAACCCAATTTAAGATTTCATCTGACTTCAGTCAGGCTGACTATGATCCAAAGAACAAAAGACACAAAGAGCTGGTGAGGATATGGAGAAAGGGAAATGCTCATTCACTTGGGTGAGAATGCAAACTCATGCAACCACCAAGGAAAGCTTTGAGGTGAAGTCTTAAGAAACCAAAAATGAATTGACCAAATGATCCAGTTACACCTCTCTACCCAAAGGACTCATCCTACTGCAGAAATACCAGCACATTCATGTTTGTTGCTTTTTGACAGCTAGGAAATGGAAACAACCTAAATGGCTCTCAACTGATGAATGGATAATGAAAATGTGGTATATCTATACAATGAAGTTCTTTCTACTCAGCAGTTAGAAAAGATGAAATTAAAAAAAAAATTTCAGGTAAATTGATCAAACTGGAGACTGTTAAACTAACTGAAGTAACACAACCTCAAAAAATTCTCCCGCATATGTGAATTGTAACGCTAATCCCTTATGTGAAAGTATATATAGAAAGTGGAAAGAAAACACAGATCTAAAGGGAAAGAAAAGGCTAAAAGAGCAGGATGCTAAGAAACAGGTGGTAAGGGAGGGGAGTGGATGTGCTCCACTGGGAGGAAAGAGGGAGGGAATACAGGGGACATCAGAGTAAGGGAAGAGGGAATTCAAGAGAGGGGAAATGAGGGAGGTGGATGTTATGGAGGGAATGTGGGGATAATGGGGGCACTTGGACTGCAGAGGGAGGTTGAATAAGTAGAGAGAGGATAGATGAATGGATTGTGGGTATAATAGGAAGACAGGAGGAAATATGTTGATTTGGGAACCCCTTGAGAAAAACACATATGGTGTCTGAACATTAGTGAATGTGCTTACTTGGGCACTGTATGAGAAGAAGTACTGTGCCAGACAGGAGAGACATCCTTCAAATGTTTGGTCAGAGTTCAAGAGACTTCCAAAATAACAGAGACTATTGCCAGATCCAGAACTCAAAGATAATACCCTACTGCTGAAGACAAGTCATAATTTAGGCACAGGACTTGAAGCAATGGAGCAGGAACTGACCTGGAATTCCTTTTCCTGAGACTAGTTCTCATAGCTCTAGAGGATGCTATGCAAGCTGTGTCCCAAGCAGACTGGTTCCTCTGAGGGGCAGGGCCTGTTGCAGAGAATTGACTATGGAGAGGTAGCCACGATGGGAGGGGCTTCTGGGTGCCACCTTGGAAGGGAAGTGGTGGGGCACGCATGGAAAACATGTCCCTGAAGTCCCACCCATGTGGACATGGTAGGGGACACTTATTGACCTGGGGCAAGACTACGGGCCCACAATGCATGGGTAAAAACTAACAGTGACTATGGGCTGGTCACAGAAGCGGTCTAAGACAGAAGGCTGCTGAGGTACAGAGCAGAAAGGAGCACCAAGAGTCCACTTTTTGTGAAGCACTGAGTCTTCACCTTTGTAAATTACTCCATTTCCCCCTACCCAAGATATAAAATGAAAAATTCAGATAAAGATATGTTATATGGTTTGTCTAATAGTGCCTGGAGCAAGAGACCCTGATGAGAGTGAGGGCAGGTCAAACAGAGCTGGAAGTAGAAAAATTTAATGGGACACAACCCAATAAGAGGAAAAATTAATCAATAATCCAACCCAGTCCTAAAGTGTAAAGTTGAATAAACATGAGTGGTTCCGCAAACTACCTCTATTGGTGCAGTAGTGGCACTGTTATCTAGTAATAATCAATAACTATCTTATTAGACTTACAGCCCTCTCATTGGAAGTGAATTCATGGCTGGCACTGTAATTATAGCCAAATATACATGGCTGGTGAGGTCTTAGACCCTAGAGAAAACCCTACCTCTGTCACATCTCTAGATAAATGAAATTTCTTACCATATGCTAATATGGATTCTTATGTTTACAGACAATTGTTCAGTACACCACTCATTAAATAAGCTCTTATTTTTCTCAACAGAGGGTAATGTGGAGTTCCATATTTAAAAAAAAAAAGAAAGAAAGAAACAACTCTTCACATATAAAAATTATAAGTCTGAGAGATACTCAGTCCTAGGTGACATATCTAACAATGGAAACTCTACACCTAAAGTTAGTGGAACGAGGAGTGGAGAGAATGCTAGTGCATCCCTCAACTCTCACTAGTGAAGCTTCCTTATAAAATAGAGCATGATGCACACAGAAAATCACAGCTGGCTGTTTTAGAGAATAAGAGGCTGCAGAGTATTTGTCCTTGGATAGGGCTCCTATATTAAACCTCACCCACCACAGTTCAGGGACCATTGAAGAAGAGTGGGGTAGAAAGATTTTAAGAGCCAAGGTTGGTCCATGAACATAGAGAAACAGAGGCTTCCAGACTACTGAAAGCTTGCTCTTGTAAACTTATGGCAATGGTGGCATTGCTCACAAGACTCATGCCAATTCAATCAGAAAAAAGCCCAGAGTGGTGTGAGGGAAATGGGTGGTAGGCTGGTCCCAGCCTGAGAACTATTGAAGACTGATTACTTCTGAGTGAGGGAGAGCAGACATTCCTTAAGATCTCAAAATAGGATTAATAGGCTCCAGTGTATGAACTTACACCCAAGGAAGTCTGGGTAAAATGCTTTACTGGATGGGACTTAAATGTATGGCAGAATACATGAGGCTGGTTGGGAAATGGACAAAAGCTCAATAAAAACATTGTAAAAGAAGATTTAAAGTTATTGTTGTAGTATTTTATGCCTTTAGTTAGGTTTATTTTCTGAAGTTATAGGGATTGGGAGTATTACTGTGAACCGGTTCTCTGATTGCTTGTTATAGGAATTCAGAAAGGCTATTGATTTTTGTAAATTGATTTTGTATCATACCAAGTTGCTGAAAGTGTTATTTCCAGAAGTTTTCTCAAGAAATTTTGGGTATCCTTTATGTATAATATTGTACCATCTGCATGTGTGTCCCAAGTGGCCTGGTTCCTCTGAGGGGTGGGGCCTGCTGTGAAGAATTGACTGCAGAGAGTTAGCTGCAGAGGGAGTGGTTTTTGGGTGCCATCTTGGAACAGAAGGTGCAGGTGTAGAAAGATGGCCCCAGTGTCACACCTTCACGTGGATGTGCGAGGGGGCATTTACAGACCCGGGATGAGTCTACGGGCCCACGATGCCTCAGCAAAAGCTAACAGAGACTTTGGGTGAATGCCAAAGCAATCTGGAATGGTGGGACAAGCTGTGCAGAGCTGGGTGCCAGGTGTTCATTTCTTTGTAAGTCTCTCCTCTCCCCTCCCCCAAAGATATAAACTATGAAAAATTCAGGTAAAGATTTGCTATATAGTTTGTCTAGGAGCAAGGGACCCTAAGAGAACTTGGGAGACAGCATGTAAAGATAATTTGAACTCTTTTTTTTTTTTTTTTTTTTCTAATCAGTACCTCTTTGATTTTCTTCTCTTGTCTTATTGCTATAGCTAGAGTTTCAAGCACTGTATTGAAAAGGAGTGGGGATAGTGGACATTCTTGTCTTGTACCTAATTTTAATTGGAATTCTTTGAGTTTTGTGCATTTAAAATTATGTTGGTTGTAGGTTAGTTGTATATAGACTTAAATATGTAGAGGTAAGTTCCTTCCAGTTCAATTCCCTCTAGAACTTTTATGATGAATGCATGTTAGATTTTGTCAAAGGCCTTTTCTACATCTATTGGCATGATCATGTGATTTTTGTCTTTCCCTCCATCTCTATGATGTATTGTGTATATTGTCGTACATGTATTGAACCATTCCTGAAGCTCTGGAATACAGTCAACTTGATCACCAGGGACGATTTTTGAGATGTGTCTATATGTAATTTTGAAGCATTTTATTGTGATTTTTTTTTTGCTTCTATGTTAATTAGGGATAGGAGCCTATAGTTTTCTTTATGCTGTATCTTACCTCAGTTTGGTATTAGGGTGATACTGCAGTCACAGAAGCATTATGGGAAGTTCTTCCTGTTTCTTTCTGAATAATTTAAGCATAATTAATTATAGATCTTCTTTGAAGGTCTGGTCAAATTAAAACTGAGAGTTTTTGTAAGCAATACTTTCTTTTACAATGCATCTCATTTAATCTACATGTAGTTCATTGAGATTTAACTATAATGCTTTTAGTTTAGATCCAAAATGCATTAAGTAATAGATGAAATTTTCAACATTTATTTGGCAATTTTGATATAATGTTAAGATAAATAGTCTCACCATTTAAAATAATGTCTAAATCAATTGTAGTAATTTGAACAGATTCCAAATTTCACAGCTCAGTAAATATACTGAAGTTGAAGGAAATGTCCAGTGAATTATTTTCAGTTTGATAGTTTATATAATAGTTTCTGAACTAATTTAAAAGGCAAAGGGTAAGGAAATTATGGTTTTGGAAAAATATACTTTTTTAGCTGAAACTAAAGAAGTATCATTTAAAATAAGATGCAGTTAGCATACCTATTGATTGCTTAATATACATGTGATGGTTTGGATAAATGTCTCCCAAATGACCCTCCATTAAAGATTTAGTTCCAAGCATAGCATTATTGGAAAGCAGTGGAAACTTCTGGGTGGTACATTGTACAATGACTTCAAAACATTGGTTTTTCCCTTCAAGGGTATAATAAGTCCCCAGTCCATTCTTTACCCCCTTCTGGTCCTGTCAATGAGATGAACTTCTTGCCCCCGGCCACCGGGGTCTTCAACGTGGACCTGGAGAGAGAATCAATGAATGGAAGGACAAGAGACACGAGAAATGAGAGCAAGACAGGTGGTCTGATCAAGCGCTGAAATTTTTATTTTTCTGTTTGCTATATAACAAGTAAAAGGAGGAAGCGAAGCTAGGGGTGGGGAAATTTCATGAATGAAGTAATCTGTAAAAGGGGGAAGTGTTGCTAAGGTAACTAGGGTTGCTCAACCGCAGTGAGGCTACCTGGTTTCTGAGAGACGGTTGCTTATCTAAATGGTGTAACCTGAGGTGGTTTCAGTGTAGTCTGACTTAAGCAACTGTTGGCTCCCAGCATCTCCTCCCTTTCCATTAAAAGAAGTTGAGGAACCTGAAAGTTGATAATTATTGACTCATAGAAGAATAGTGGGCATTAACCAGGGAGGGGAAGCATTGGCCTGATCCTCCTAGACATTTTTGTGTGTCCTTTTTGAGGAGGGGAGGAATTTAGGCTGCCTCTTGCGTCCAGAGGTGCTGTTGGACACTAACCTCCATGCAAACAGGCTTACTTCTCAGGGAATCCAGAGACAGAATACATGGTCCTTCCCCTGCAGTGCTTTGCCTTGCACCTCACGCCGGTACCCCTGTCTGTCTAGTGCAGACATACATGGCTCTGAGTACCATGTAGCTCCCACAGGAGGGGTTCTTCTGCAGGTTCCTCTAGACCTCGATCAGCCAGATCCAGTAGGTGATAATGGACTTGTAAGGGTTTTGATGCCAGGAAGTCAATTTGTTGTCAAATAAAGTGGGTAATTCTGCCCATAATGAAAAGCCCAACGCTTACAAGAAGTAAGAGGCTAACTAAGGGACCCAACAGCAGGAGTAAATACGGCAGCATCCCACTCCAAGCACTCCAAATAGGGTTTTTAAAAAGTTCCTTTCACTGTCTTTCAAGCTCCTCTAGATGTTTCCAAATGCGATCACGAACAATTCTGGACTTATTAGCATAGAAACAGCAACGTTCCTGTAGGGCCAAACAAATTCCTCCCTTGTCTGCAGTGAGCAAGTCTAACTCTCGCCTATTCTGAAGCACTACTTCTTCTAGGGAGTCTATCTGCTCTTATAGATCCTTAACGGATTCATAGACCATATTTACATCATTTATGAGCTGTTGTGACAATTTTGTAGACATTCCAATTCCGGCCGAGCCAGTGGCGATGCCGCTTGCAATGCCTAATCCTACCAATAGGGGTATAAACTGGACTGCCCTACGTCATCGAGGGATAAAGGTATCAAAGCTAGGTAAAGGGATGGGCTCACTTCCAGGGAGGATATCTATATCAGGCAGGAGCATTGCAGGTGCACAAGACCCCGTCCAATTTACAGGGAGGGAAGGATAGGCCATGTTGTTGCCACATACCAAAACCCAGCCTGATTCCAAGCAAAAGGCTTCAGAAATGTTAATGAACTGTACGCAAGTGGCAAAAGATACCAATCCCACGTCTATGTCAAAACTGTTATTTTGAGCCTTGTTAAGGAATCAAGGGGTAGCATTGAATCCTATAGGTTGAACTTTAAAAGGGATTGAGAGGCTACAGTTGGAATCAGAATATGTAGCAGGGATCACAGACTCATTACGCCGAGGAGTGGCCAAAGGCCAGGAGGTGCCTAAGGCCAAGCACAGCCAGCAATCACTGGCCAGTAAAGGGTTAGTATGATTAAGAGCAGTATGGGTGGCACTTAAGATATCATTAGTTTGAGGATCTAAATCTAAAGTCTTGGGCCTAAGGGCTCTGAGCTCCTTAATTAATTGTAAATGTTCTCTTTTTCCTTGAAGGATGTTTCTTAAAGAGGCGGTCTCTTCGGAGAGCCTCACCTTAGCCTTATCTATGTATTCTGAAACATTGTCCAGATCAAGGACAGGGGCACAAAAAGGGAGTGCAGTAGCCATAATAGTACAATCATTAGTATAGGGAGGCAGTCTTTTTACTGGAAAAGCTGAAAGCATGGGGGGGAGGCAATCAGGGTTAGGTTGTTGAGTAGCCTTTTGTTCAGGGAAAAGGGCTTCCTCAGAGGGAGAGTCCTCCACCAGTCTAAACTTGGGGGACTGTATAGATGTCCCAAGGGACGTGTAGGTGTGGGTTTGTGGTTTCTCTTGGGTATTAGAACCAGCAAGGGGGTCAGATGCTGCCTGTATATTCAGGGCCTCTTTAGGCTCAATAGTGGGACCATCAGGTTCTGGAATATTAATAGACATGGAGCCGCACATGGAAGGGGGCCTTGAAAGCCTTTGAAATGCCCTTTCACCCTCCTTGACGACCTCTTGGATATCGGAAAAATGATTATGAACCTTTAAAACATCATTGACTAAATTCTAGTAAGAAAAGGCCTGAACAGGAATTTTTTCTGGTCCAAAGGCCCTATAGTAATCCTGAAGACAATTACCCACCCTTCCCCATCTTTTTATATCAATAGTTCCTTCTTGAGGGAACGATGGGCAGATTTCTCCAACAAAATTTAAAAACTTACACAAATCTTTTTTCTTAATCCTAGTTCCCCGTGTCTTGAGGGACTCCTTGAGTCCTTAGAGGAATAAGTCATGCTTACTCAATGCTTGTCCCATGAATGTGCTGTACTTGCTTACCTCTATCAACTGAGCGGTCTCCCAGGTGGGTGGCTCTGCACTGCTCACTGTGCAGACCTTCACTTGTGGCGTCTGGCTCTGCGGTGGTCCTGGGAGTCATGGCCGTGCATAGCAAAGGGCGTTTGTCAGGGCCCTTGTATCCCCAGCACCACATTGGGCACCAGTTGCCCCCGGCCAGCGGGGTCTTCAACGTGGACCTGGGGAGAGAACCGATGAATGGAAGGACAAGAGACATGAGAAATGAGAGCAAGACAGGTGGTCTGATCAAGCACTGAAATTTTTATTTTTCTGTTTGCTATATAACAAGTAAAAGGAGGAAGCGAAGCTAGGGGTGGGGTGAATGAAGTAGTCTGTAAAAGGGGGAAGTGTTGCTAAGGTAACTAGGGTTGCTCAACCGCAGTGAGGCTACCTGGTTCCTGAGAGAGGGTTGCTTATCTAAATGGTGCAACCTGAGGTGGTTTCAGTGTAATCTGACTTAAGCAACTGTTGGCTCCCGGCACTTCTTTCCCTCTCTCGCTCCTGGTACTGTGATATACTGCCTCACCACAAGCCCAAAAAGCCAACTGGGAGTAGTTGTGCACTACTGGAAGCTCAAATTCCTGAACCAAAAATAGAACTTTACTCTTTATAATTGATTATTACAGGTAATTATTACACTGTTTGGAAGAAAAATAACACAACATATCAGGTAAGTATATCTATATCCAAAATTACATTTATGATTAGTTTAGAAATGTATCCAGCTGCTTTATAGTATATTAAATAATTGTTTTATAGTACATTAAATAACAAACAGAAATAATTTAAACACAAAAAGACCAACTTACTAGACACTATTCATTGATCATTTGATTTCATTCATGTCCTTTCCATTAGAAAAATAAGACACTCAACTGCTTAGTGGATATATAAACAAAGTTCATTTCATTCTATCTTCTGCCTAAGGGATAATTGGTTGGTCACATTAGAAACTGACTTCACTAAAATGAAGGACTAATAATGTCATTGGAAGACGGAAATGAGTTCAGAGAAGAGAAAGAAATACTTTTTAAAGTTAATTATGTTTGGTTTTTCTTCTCCTTTGGTGTTCATTACTTTTAAATGGAGCTGCACGTTGGGGAAAGTAATTACTTAGTTGGTCACTGCCAGGCTCCATTCTTGCAGGGATGAGATACATGCTTCTCTTTTATATATCACACTTGTGAAAGACAGTCCAAAAGATGAAATGTTAGAAAGACAAGCAGGTTCCAGGTGATAATTTTGTTTGTCCAATCCTTCTTTATTTGCTTAGGATGACACCTGAGACTAAATTCATTAGGAAAGATTGTCTCTATATATCACTTTCAGAACCTGTTTATTTCACCTTAATACAAACCAAAAGAACTCTGTCTACTATTAATATGCAGACTTGGATGCTGTAAAACTATAGACATTCAAAGCCTGCTTAAATGGCAATTAATTTACATTTACTGAGGGTCAAGAATTAGTGTCAAGGGTTCAGGTTATTGGGGGAGGGACAAATGAAATATCAGGCTATGTAAAATTGAAATGCACAATAACAGCACAGATCAATACAAGACCACTAGTGAATCAACAACAGCCTGAGGTCTGAGGGCAAACGTTCTTCATAAAGTACAGTTGTTAGTGTTTGCCAATGAGGCCAGAAGAACCAAAGCATTCAGCATGCTTCTAGGCTCTGTGTCTGGTATGGAGCCAGGTGATGGATCATTTTCTTTCTGTTAATTTCAGAAAGCCCATGTGTAAGAAAGCAAAAGAAACTATTCATTAACTATGAACTCTTAGCATCTCCTTTCAGCCATTCTCCAGTTCACACTGGTTTTTCATTCACAATCTCTTAAAACTGACCATTGTATTTATTACTACTTAAATTGTTAATTTCCTGAGTTAAAGAGCACAGATTAAATTAACACTGATTTGACTTCTTATAAATGATGACACTAATTTTCTTACTAATTTATTAAAGAAGAAAAATTGGCCTTTACATATAATATAAAAGATTCTCAAACTGTAATAATAATAAAATCCTACTATTACTGTTTTAAAGATTTATTTATTTAGTAATTATTTATGTGCATACATATGTGCATACATGAGTGTATGTACAGAGGCCAGATGGTGTCAAATACTCTGACACTAGAGCTACAAATGGTTATGAGCTGCATGATGTAGGTGTAAGGAACCCAACCTGGGGCTTCTGAAAAAGAAATAAGTATTCTTAACTGCTGAGCCATCTCTTCAGTCTCAAATTCTCACAATTTTTCTTTAAAATAATTCTAAAATAATAATTTGAATTTGTACAGGAAAAAAAGGTCTATAATATTAATGCAAATAAGGAGCATAGTTAATCAAATAACTAGTGAAAGTAGTACTTTAGAATGTCAAGTTAAGCTGAGGAGAAAATAATTAAAAACAATCAGGTAGGTGAATAAATAGTTTTAAATTTTAAATATTTTGGTCATTTTTATTATATATCATCCTGTTAGTGTATCAAATAGGCCCCTAAATTTAACTGGTCAAACTAAAAAATCCCTAGTCTGTCCATTGGAAGACCCACCTTTCCAGTTTCGCAAGTCAATTATCTGGTAATAGAACCATGCCTATGAAGGCAGGTTCACCTTAAGTTATGCTAAATAGATGGGTGAGATACCAGGTGCTTTAATGAGGTAGCTATTTTTTCCTGCCTGGAATCCCACCTTCTTACTTGGCAGGATGTCTGGAAAAGACACAATCATGTAGATCTCTGTAAGTCTTCTGGCTTTTCTGTATTCTTCAGAAAAGTATAATTTCTCCTTTTCTAAACCCGCATAGCTTTATGGCTTTATTCCTTTCTCCCCACCATTCTTCTCCTCAAGGTAGCTGCCAAGATTACCAGCTTGCCTTCCCTGAGGATTTTTCTTTAAAGTTATAATAAAACTGTAAAAGCTTCCATTTGGGTTCATTCTTAAATTCTTTTATGAATGAGACTAAGAACCCTCTACAGGAACCTCTTTCTCCCTGTTTCAAGCCTTTCTAGAAAAACCTTGGATAACTACAAATCCAGTATATTCACAAAAGTGAAAGTTGGCCTTGAAGACCATATATATCTACTTTATGGCTATGAACACACGCAATATAATACTTCAAAATGAACTCTAATAATCAAATATTCTTTGGAAAGTAATTGATGTGCATGTCTAGGAGATTAATTGTATCTTATTTAAAAAAATAGGTAAATAGCTCCACCCAAATGAACCTTTGGCTGTTATTGTACTGGTCAGCCTGTGTGGTACCTTGAAATCCATCCTGACACTTGTGGCTGATTGTACTGTGAAGGGTGACATGAGAGTCACATTTGGCACAGGAATCACTCAGCCTTCATCCCCACTCCCACGGCTGTCTCTTCATCCCAAAAATGGTTTTGACACAATTTGCAACAAATCCCAAGATAATATTCAGATATAGGAGATTTTCAATTTTTCTGAAGAACAGAGCATAGTCAGCATAAGACTGTGAGGAACATGAAGAGTGGATATTAATTCTAGTGGTTTTCATTTTGTTTCTTTTCAGTGTACCTTCAAGTGTGTTACTTCCAACTTGAGAAATCAAAGAATTGAAAGTTTCCATTATGTCTTTAAAATTACATGTTACTATAGTTTTAACAAAACTGACTTTATTTTAATCAAAATGCATTTTCCTCCCAAAACTCTGATACATTTCAGAAAGAAAGACAAATTCGGTGTGAAGGGGGGAATTGAAGGGAAGGGAAGGGGATGTGAAAAAGGAAAGAAGGAAAGAAAGAAGGAAGGAGGGAGGGAGGGAGGGAGGGAGGGAGGAAGGAAGGAAGGAAGGAAGGAAGGAAGGAAGGAAGAAAATTTCCCAGAAGAACTCCTGCACACTTTGGACTGAACTTCCTGCAAGGCTCACCAACTGATTATCACTCAGGAGATTGTAGAGAGTCAAGACTGTTGCAGATCCAAAGCCTATCCACAGATTATCTGGGGATATCTTTAACCCCATAAATAGCCAAACATCACCTGCCTCTGTTTCTGAATTAACATTCTTGTGATTAAAAAAATGTAGTAGCTTAGCAGACCACCAGATCTCACCAATCAAAAGGCTAAGAATGTCATTAGATAGCATCTGAGACCTATAGTAAAAACCCTCCCACTTTGCTATAACCCACCTACAGAAAGTATCACCAAGGTATTTGAAAAGTGTCTAGATTTATGACTTTTCTTTGTTCTGTTATTATAAAAATGTAATGTAGTCCCCTACCTACAGGCTCTCTCCAGGGAGCACTGCCTCTGTGCTTGGCCCTGCACTCACCTCCCTCTGCTTCCCTGGGCCTGAGAACCCTCAGGCCTCTCTCCAACCCACAGGCCTGTCTCTGGGGTAAGTCCATCAGGCTCTCTGAGCCTTGACTCCCCCAGCCTCATTCACCCTCCCATCTCACCCACCAGTCTCTACTCGTAGCCTGGATCCTGTCCCATTCTTTGTCTTGGTGCCCTAGACACCCAAGGAAACACTGCTGCTTCTGATCCTTTGCATCCAGACCAACTCAGTGCCTTCTCAGATCCCCAGGAGCATTCTGGGCCCGGCCCTGCTCTCATCGCCCCTTACTTCCCTGGACTTGCACCACCCACCAACTTCTTTCCTTGTCGAGGGGACTGACCTCTCCTCTACCTGGTCCTTTGCATCCAGACAAACACAGCTCCTCAGTGCAGTCCCCAGGACCCATAGGGGCTGCTTCCCACCCCCATGACCTTTGCATCTCTGGGTGGCATGGCCACCAGCTGCCCTACACCAGCATCTTTCCTGGGCCTGGCTCCTTGGCCAGTCCATCCCCAAAATTCCTGAGGGCAAAATCTTTCCTGGAGAGATCCAGACCTTAGGAGAAAGACTGAGAGCATCTGATCTTCATCTGACTTGGGCCTCTGTGGGAACCAATGAAGACAAAATCAATCTGGCCACACCAATATAAAATCAAAAAAAGAAACTAGAAGCTTAGACAAACCAGCTTTTAATGCCCCAAAAGTAAACCACAAAGACATATAAAGTTCACCAAAAAAAGGAGACCTAAACTTGAAGGCTTGAGTGTCACACAAGAATCAGAAACTACAAAAGAAATCCACATGTCAAAACAACAGAGAAAAAATAACAACATGAAAAACCAAAATAACATATCCCCCAAAAATACCAATACTACTCTAGAAGAGTACAGTTAAAACCCCCTAGAGATAATGAAGGACATGGAAATCTAAAGAACAATTATAAACATGATAAAAGAATTCAGTGAATTTAAAGAACCCACAAAGAAATCAAAGAACTGAAGGAAGATAGGAAGAAAATTCTGAATGAATTCAGGAAAGAGAAATGTTGAAGAATACTCAGGCTGGAATGAAGAAGGAAGTGAAACACTCAGTAAGATGATTAGAAAAAGACAGGAGAAAGCCTCACCAATACAATGAATGAAATGGAAAAGAGAGTATCAAGATTGGAAGATAAAGCAGACGAACTAGACCACTCAAGCAAAGATTATGAAAAATTTAAGAAATTACAAGAATGGAATATGCAGGAATTGTGTGACACCATAAAAAGACAAAACTTATGAATCATAGGCATACAGGAAGGAGAAGAATCCCAAGAAAATGACATGGACCACAACGTCAACAGAATCGTGGAAGAATATTCCCAAAATTACAGACAGACTTTCCCATACAAATACAAGAAGTATATACAGCACCAAAGAGACAGGACCAGAGAAGAAACTCTCCATGGCACATCATACTAAAAACACTAAACTTACAAAACAAAGAGACAGTTTGGAAAGCTGCAAAAGACAAACAAAAAGTCACATATAAAGGAAAACCCATTAGGATTACAGCTGACTTTTCAGTGCAAACTATGAAAGCCAGAAGAGCCTGGACCAAAGTATTCCCAGTGTTAAATAACATTTAAACCCCTCAGGATTAGCATGCATGATAAGAGAATTAACACTATATCTATATAATATTTAACATGACTGATTGGCATATAGTTTACAAATAGGCTGAAGGAATTCATGTCCACAAAACCAGCTTTTCAGAGAGTTCTGGAAGCAATACAAAGAGCTGAAGAAAGAAATGACTATACCCAAGGGATTGCACAAAGAAATCCAATGAAGGTACAAATGTGGAAAAGTACAACTATATCAAGAAAGTAAACAAATAAAAATGACAGGATTCAATACTCATCTTTCATTAATAATATTAAATATTAAGGGACTGAACTCCCCAGTCAAAAGACATAGACTAAGTGAATGGATTAAGAAACAAAACCCATTATTTTGTTGTCTGCAAGAAACTCATCTCACTTTCAAGGA
>NW_008358101.1:605705-613921 GCF_000622305.1 Nannospalax galili
TTTTAAGACCCAGATTAATCCCAGCTCATTAATAGTAGGAGACTTCAGTACCCCTTGTCTCCATTAGATAGGTCAACAGGGCAGAGAGTTAACAGAGAGATATCTGAATTAAACAATACCATATATCAAATGGAATAACAGACATCTACCGAGTATTCCACCAAAGCACCAAAGGACATACACTCTACTCAGCACCACATGGAACCTTCTGCAAAAGCGACCATATACTGGGGCACAAAACAAAACTCAAAAAATACACAAAAAGATTGAAATAGTTCCATGCATTCTATCAGACCACAATGCAATAAAGCTTACAATCAACAACGGAAGAAGCCTTAATCACCACATGAACACATAGAGATTAAACAACACAGCCCTGAATGATGAATGGGTCAAAAGAGAAATTAAAAAAGAAATAAAAGTATTCCTGGAATTATATCAAAAAGACAATATAACACAAGAAAATCTCTGGGATATGCTGAAAGTAGTCCTTAGAAGGAAGTTTACAGCTCAAAATGCCTACAGCAAAACATTGGAAAGAACACAAATAAATGACTTAAGGCTGCAACTCAAGAAACTTGAAAAGCAACAGCAAATGAAACCCAAAACCAGCAGACAAGAAGAATTAACAAAAATCAGGGCAGAAATTAATGAAATTGAAACAAAGAAAACAATACAAAGAATCAACAATTCCAAGAGCTGGTTCTTTGAAAAGATAAACAAGATTGACAGACCGCTAGCCCAATTAAGAGCCTTAGCCCAGTTAACCAATAGAAAGAAAGAGTAAATTCAATTCAACAAAATCATAGATGAAAGAAGAAATATCAAAACAACACCTGAAAGATGCAGAACATTATAATTGAATACTTTAAAAACCTATATGATACTAAATTTCAAAACCTAAAAGAAATGGACGGATATCTAAAGGCATGTAAACAACCAAAACTAAACCAAGAAGAGATTAACAGCTTAAACAGACCCATAACACAGAAAGAAATTGAAACAGCAATACAAAACCTCCCGACTAAAAAAAGCCCAGGACCAGATGGATTTACAGCAGAATTCTATCATTTAAAGGAGATCTACTTCAAATACTACTTAATTTATTCAAAAAAATAGAAATGGAGGGAGAACTTCCAAATTCCTTCTATGAAGCCAGCATCATTCTAATACCAAAGCCAGGTATTGATACAACCATATCCTTAATGAACATAGATATAGATGCAAAAATTCTCAACAAGATACTTGCAAACTGCTTACAGACACACATCAAAAAGATCATCCACCATGATCAAGTTGGCTTTATCCCAGAGATGCAGGGATGTTTCAATATACATAAGTCAATAAATGTCATAAATCATATAAATGGGCTCAAAGACAAGAACCACATGGTCATCTCAATAGATGCAGAGAAGGCCTTTAACAAAATTCAACATGCATTTATGGTCTAAGTCCTAGAGAGAATTAGACTGGAGGGAACACACCTCAACATAATTAAAGCCATATATTACAAACCTAACATCATTCTAAATGGAGAAAAACTGGAGGCATTCCCACTGAAATCAGGAACTAGACAAGGCTGTCCACTATCTCCACTTGTCTTTAACATAGTGCTTGAAACTCTTGCAAGAGCAATAAGACAAGAGAAGGAAATTAAAGTAGTAATAATTGGAAAAGAAGAGATCAAACTATCCCTTTGTGCAGATGGTATGTTATTACATCTAAGAGATGCCAAAAATTCCACCCATTAACTCCTAAAAATTATTAACACATTCAGTAAAGTGGAAGGTTCCTAAATTAACCTACAAAAGTCTGTAGCCTTTCTATAAACCAATAAGAAGCAATCAGAAAAAAAAAAAAGAGCACATGGAAACACTCCCCTTCAAAATAGCTGCAAAAATATAAATATATATATCTTGGAATAAACCTGACAAAAGACATAAAAGAGCTCTACAATAGAAATTTATATCTTTAAAGAAAGAGATTAAGGAAACCATCAGAAGATGGAAGGACCTCCCATGCTCATGGATTGGAAGAATTAATATTATGAAAATGACCATCTTCCCAAAAGTCAATTATAGATTCAACACAATGCCAAATAGAATCCCCATGACGTTTTTCACAGAATTAGAAAAAACTATCCTAAGATTCATACGGAAGCACAAAAGACCTCATATAGCCAAAACAACCCTGAGCACTAAGAGCAATGGTAGGGGGATTACTATGCCAGATTTTAAGCTGTATTACAGAGCTATACTCATAAAAACAACATGGTTTTGGCACAAAAATAGACCCATTGATCAAAGAAACAAAATTGAAGACCCAAATATGACTAAATGCAATTTCATCCACCTGATATTTGAAAAAGGTGCCAGGAATATCCACTGGTGGAAAGACGGCATGTTCATCAAATGGTTCTGGCAAAAATGGATCTCCACTTGTAGAAGAATGAAACTAAACCCCTGTCTTTCATCCTGCACAAAAGTCAATTCCAAATGGATCAAAGATCTCAATGTAAAGCCTGAAACTCTGAAACTATTAGAAGAAAACATTGAGAAAAACCTACAAGATATAAGTGTAGGAAAGGATTTTCTAAACAGGACATCAATTGCTCAGGAAACAAAGGCAAGAATTAACAAATGGGACCTCATTAAACTAAAAAGCTTCTTTACATCTAAGGAGGCAACCAAGGAGGCAAACAGAAAACCCACAGAATGGGAGAAAATCTTCACCAGTGACACATCTGACAGAGTTTTAATAACCAGAATATATAACGAACTCAAAAGACAGAATCAAGACAAGAAGTAACCCAATTAAAAGATGGGCTAAGGAACTAAATGGAGAGTTCTCAAAAGAAGAAGTAAAGATGGATATGAAACATATTAAAGGATGTTCAACATGGCTAATAATTATGGAAATGCAAATTAAAACCACAGTAGGAAACAGGCTTTAAAAAGGGAGATATGGATAAAAATTAGGTTAGTTTAAGGGAGGTGGGAGGGAAGGGTATACCAGGAACTTAGGGGATAAAGAGAAAGAAGGAGCTCAAGGGAGGTAGGACCACAGGAGAATGGTATTATTAAGGGGAAAATGGGGGAAATGGGGGCACCTTAAGTGGGAAAATGATGAAAGAGGGGTGAGAAAATGCGAGAGATAAACAATGCCTAGCTAATTTTGAAAAACAGAGGGAACCATATTACTCCTACAACCTACTGACAAATTATACATAGCAGATCAAGAAATATATGTCTAGGTAAGATTTATCTGAGAACAGCTGGTCTTTGCCCAAGATTTATCTACATAACACACAGTAATTAAAAGTACCAGATTGGTGGAACTAACCTTCTTGGATGTTTAACAGTCATACTTTGAAACCTATAGTATTTTGGTCAGAGGGACATAAAAGACTGTTTTTGCTCCTTGCCCTCTTAGGTCGACTAGTTCCAGGGGAGTATGAGCATCTCTCAAAATGTCTGTAATTGTGGTGGGTCACCTGTCCTCTTGATCAAGGAGGCCAAGGAAACCCCACCAGATGAACTTGAACTAGTGTCCAGTCTAAAAAAAGGAGGGTAAACACAGACGATTATTTTCCTCCACGCTTCCAAGCGAAGCCAACCATGGTCAACCAGGACCTTTGACTTATCTTCACATAGGCAGAACTGGTAAAAGAAAGGAGCTGAGCTCCTCCCAAGCCCAAGTGACCCCGAGGTACAGATCCTGAAATGACCTTAAGAGTAAAAATAAATTGGTTTATCTGGGCCAACTGTATGGCCTTAAACACCCAAAAGGAAAGTATAACCAACAATTAAAGGGGCCAATATAATTTCTTAAGAGTCCATATGCATAGCTGAGGGCTACATAACAAGCAACAAGGCCAGACAGGCACTACATTCTTTTGAGTTGTTGGCCAGGGTGGCCAAAGGGACTCCCAGATAGTAACCCAGCATAGAACAGGGAAAATGAACAACAGACCCCAATCTTATCTAAAGGAATATTGACAACTGATTGCTGCTAGAAGAGGAACAGCTCACCCTCCTAAAACAAAGACCTTTAGATAGGCTGACTAGATTCACCAGAAGGGCAAGTAGTGGGGAAGGGCTGGAGGTGCTGACAACACAGCAGACAGTAGCAGGAATATCAGAGGATAAGGACTCTAGTGTGGGGAGGGGGGCTATGTGAGGGTGCCATCTGGGAAGTGGGTGTATAGTCGAGTGTGATTGTTTGGGGTGTTCTGTGTGATATATACACACACAAAAGAAAAATTCAACAAATTTTTAAAGGATATCTTTATGTTTGAACAGGAAGCATGGAGGTTTGTGTCATACTGATTGGTAGGTGTGGTAGACAGTACTTTTGAAGTCTGCCTGATGACTTTGTAGACATACACAGGTGCCAAGGATCCATGTGCAACTGATTATGACTGGTAATAGTCAGACACATACAGAATGGAGATGCAAGCGCCAACATCCCAGTGTTGGTAGCAAAAACAGTAAGTCTTTCTGGAAGGAAATGTATATTCTATATTCTAAATATATTCTAAAATGAAATGGAGATCTTTTTTAAAGGTTAAAAACTCATCCAATTTTGTCTTACAGGGCTTATACTGAGTTCAGTAATATGTAACTATATTAATTCAACTGTGAACCTAGAAACTTGAACCCACTTGTGAAAGAGATGTACTCTTGCTCTGGAGCATGTTAGTAAATATGTTAAAGTTGTAGTGAAAAGTTTCTAGTCATGTAGTTATTAAAAAATTTTAAAAAATATAATGATTAAAAAAAAATTCTTCAAAGCATAAAAATTTGCTCCTTAATAATTAGTAGATGTGAAAAGCATTATCACTGAAATATACCTGATGACTTTATATCCATGCTCAGATGCCTAGAAGCTCAGAAAGTAACCAACTGTGACTAGTAATAATCAGATATTTAGAGATTAGAAATGCATGTACAAACATCTTAATGTCAATTGCATTAAAAATGAAATTTTCTGTATGAAACTCTGTATTTTAATGATGAAATGGAGATCTTTTTTTAAAGGTTAAAACCTTATTTAATTGTATTTCTTATAGTGTTTATACTGAGTACAATATTGTATAACTATAATAATTCAACTGTAAACCTGAAAATGTACAGCCAATTTTGTAAGAGATGCATCTTAACTCAGAAAATTGTACTGAATATGTCAATGCTGATGTAGTGAAATGCTTCTTTTAAGTATGTGGTTATTGAATAAATAATTGAAAAAAAATGTAATGTAACTGTTACCACACTTGAACATGGAAATTGGGATAACCAAATCTGTGAATCTGTGTTCCCAGACCATGGTCACTCATATTTGGCTCCAGAATAAGCTGTCTCTTATCCTCTTTGAAGTAAGAGCTATGCTTTTCCATCAACAGAAAGAAAGTAAAGTTTAGTTCCTGTTTTGTTAAAATACTGTATTTTAAATAATTTTCATATTTGGATGTTATTTTATATATTTTTGAAATAAGAAAACAGTATTATTATCAAAGTAAGCTAAGAAAAAGATGTGTAATAGTATTTGTCTTTTGACTTCTTGAACTAATTATCTTCTGAGCTCCTTTTATTTGGGAGGGGGTTGTCAGCCACTATTGGTGTAGCTAGAAAGCAGATACTAACTCAAATGTGTATTATAGGACTGACTTTTTCAAAATGGACAGAATCTGAGCTAATGACTTTAATTTAAGCTTGCAACCAGAAAGCTACATTTTATAATTCAAAAAACTCACTAAGATATGTATTCTTTTGCTCTGAGCAACTCACCTTTATCCCTCAGATCCCCACTTTGCCCTCCACCCTAGATCGTGAATTAACTTGGATGTAATTGAATTAGCAAATCAAAGTGCTAAATGCAGTGCATTCTTATGAGTACACTCATTGAAAACATAAATATTGAAAAGAATGCTTTACGTTCTGTGTATGCACTATTTTAGGAGTAGGGATCAAAGGGCAAGTTTGACTGGTGAGATAAGGTTGGACCCAAGCTTATTGTTCCTAAGAAATAGTTTAGAGTAAAATATGGGAGACTCGGGGCTTGGAATCACAGTTCCAGGAGTCCTCTGGAGGAATGAGTGTCCTCTAAGCTCCAGTCCACTCCTAAAAGTAAAAAGTCAGACTGTTTATTCAGGTATAATTGTGGTGTGCTTTGTAACCACTGAGATATATCCTAGATCTAAGAACTTGCTTTTACTTATGGAAAATTATCTCCTTACTGATTGTTTTATGAGAAAGCCCATCTCTCAACATAGAAGGTAAATATGTAAATTATTTTCTTTCCCAGCCTCAGTTTTCCCTAGATATAGATATACAATAAAATTTTACAAACCATGGAATTTGAAAAGAAGCTGGTGAGGGAAGAGAGGAGGAACTCATTTTTTTTTTTTTTTAAACAGTTGGCTGCATTGAGGTCAGTGCATTCAGTTTCACCATCACCACCATGCTAATCTGTCCAGAGTCTGGGCACCTTTCCTTTACCCAAACTATGATGGAATATGTGGTATGTGTCTGTGGACTAGCTCTTTAGTTTACATCAGTTTTCCAATTCTGCTTCTAGAGACCTCAATTCCATAGACAATACAGAAAATACAAAAAAAGATCATTTTTTAAGTCTCCTAATAACTGCTGGAGAGATGGCTCAGTGAACAAGAGCGCTGACTGCTCCTGCACAGTTCCCAGGTTAGGTTTTCAGCCACTATGTGGCAGCTAACACCCGCCTTTAACTCCAGTTTAAGGGTTTCAGAAGCCCACTTCTGCCTTCATCACACTCATGTGGGCAAAACATTCATACAAATGAAACAAAAATAAAATAATAAAAAGAAATTAAAATTTCCAAATAAATCTTTTATAATGGTATAGCTAAATTATCAAAAGTATATTTCTAGCCCCCATAATGAATAAAAGTAAAGTTTAATATCATTTATCTTAATCATTGTTATTAAATATTTATATTTCAATTTTACAGATGGAGCAATCAGGAAAGCACTAGTAGTTACTCAATATTTGTGATAAATATCATTAGTGCAAATAAATTGTTAATGTTAACATATATTCCATTTTCTCCTATTTTCAAGAAGAGAGTACTGAATCCACAGAATTTTGACGATAGGGAAATCGGCACATAATTTTTTATACATTTGCCTTATTTGACTTTCCAGGACACAGAAGCCTCATAGCATTATTTGAAAAATGATCTACCTTCTTATGTGTTTCCTTGGTTCACATTATTTTTCCTTCAAATATTTGATAGAATTTACTAGTGTTGCTTTGTTTCTGTAAGTGGGAGATTGCATCATTATAATTCAATGTATTTTATGTTTGTCTATATTTTATCTATTTGTTTAGTTTTGGTAACTCATCCTGGCTTTCTAGCCCTTCTAGGCTGTCAAACTTGACTGAACAAAGGTTTTTGTAATATTCCCCTACTACCTTTTAAAATTGCTGTAGTAGCATAAAGTACTTCTTCCCATGTGTTTTTGTAATACATACTGTCACTTAGACAATCCACCTACATATTTACAAATTTTACTAATATTGAAATTATATTTGGTTTTTCAAGCAACTGGTCATTATTTTCTGTTTTCTATATTATTGAATTCTAATCTGACCATTTCATTGGATGAAATTGTTTTTGTTTTTGAACTTCTTGATGTGCTAACAGAGATTATTGAATTAAGAATATCTTTCCCTCAAATTTAGGCACTGAGAGCTATGAATTTACATTGAAACCTCTCATTAATTCACTGCACATTTTGACACACTGTATTCTTCTTCATACCTCTAAAGATCTTTTCTATTATCTTCTGTGAAATCTTTTCACTGATGAGTGACTTATAAAAGTGTCATCTAATTTCAGATGCTGTCATGTTCCCTAAATGTCTGTGGGATTTACTTTTAATTAGATCCACTGTTGCTTTATTATAAGTTAAAATATCATCCACATGGGTAATACTCAGTGTGGACTTAATGTACATTCTGCTATTTGTATGTGGAGGGGTCATGAATTCTGTGGAAAGATTGTTCTCCACTTATTTTCCATCTCTCTCTCCCATTATTTATTATGATAAGTTTATGGAAATCTTCAACTATAACTGTAAACTATTTTCATTTGTATACTGGCATGTGGCTAGTGTGAATTTTTGTTTCATTAATTGTATTATGTTGATAACTGTAAATATATTAATGATTAATATATTT
>NW_008358101.1:614028-617617 GCF_000622305.1 Nannospalax galili
ATTAATGATAGTTGATAATCTATTATTTTTATGATATAGTGATAATTTATCATGTGAAATTTTCTATGCTTAAACATTTCTTGTTTTAAAATATACTTTTAAAGAATGAAATATAAAATGGACATTTAAAATTAGCAGCATTGTTGTGGAAATAAAACAGATACAATTGTGAAAAAAAATAATGCATTGAAATTCTGATTAAGTGCTATAAAACCATAATAAAGAAAAATTTGAGAGAAAAATTAAGTCATATTGATTTCAAATACTACATCTACCAAAGGAATTACAGATAGGCAGGAAACGTTGATAAAAAGTTCATAGAATCACTGCTTAAGAATCTTTACAGTGATGGCTGAAGAGAAAGCTGGATAGGTCAGGGCACTTGTTTCACTTGAAGATGATTCAAATTTGGGCTCAGACCCCACATTAGGCAGCTCACAGACACCTGTAATTCCAGTTCCAAGGGATCTGAAACCCTCTTCTGGGCTCCACGGACACTACATGTATATGGTACACATAACAGAGAAATACACATACACGCATTCATATAAATATAAATTTATTCTTAAAAAATGTCTTACTGGGTGATCTCTCTTTAGAAACTTACACTTCCTCCTAAAGTATTATTATCACTCTTAATACTAGTATTTTGTGTATTAGAGTCCTTTCCTTCTTTCTTAAGCCCCCCCCTCTCTCTCTTGCTCTCTTGCTCCCTCTCACTCTCATTCTCATTCTCCCCAAAGTGAGGTTGCTTAAATCTATATTAAATCATCCTCAATTAAAAATTAAATTATGGCAGAACCTCCAGACAAGCCACAGTCAGGTAGGTCTCTGTAAGTCTGCTTTCCTGAATTCTTCAGCAACGCATAATTTCTCCTTTATTTCTTCATGCCATTCTTACTAAAGATGCTTCTTTAAGGGTTTGGGATGCTCCTAGCATCTTGTATTTCTTTCTCTAAAGCTTCCTTTTCCCAGCATGTGGCTGCGAGTCCATGGGGTTCTAAACCTGCATGGCTTCATGATTTTCTTATTTTTGCCACCATTCATCTCCTTGAGGCAGCAGCTGGCCAGCTCACCTGCCCTGAGAATTTTTCTTTAAGATTCTACTACAATTTTGAAAGCTTCAAAAAGTGACACTGAACCTGTTGAAGAGCCTAATATGTTGTTGAATAAAAGATCTAAGCAAAGTTTTAGAATACAAAATTTAAAAGCCTAAAGGGTGGAAAAGATACTTAAATATTTCTAGGGTGAGAAAAAAATCAAAGTAATGAAAATAATAACACTCTGATTGTCATTCAATTCTTCTCAGTCTTTGACATTAAGATCTTTTCTAGAAAGATTAAGGAGATACAGAGCAAAGGGAAGAAGAACATGTAATTATTTAATTTGAGAATTCATGGATAAGACAGTTCAGAACAGCCAATGAACACAAATGTTCAGATTTGAAAGAAACCAGAAATGCTGAAGAAAATCTTCTCTGGAAATGTTTTGTAGAACCATCTCACCTATGAAATAGGTATGCACTCTATTTATAATTCGAAGAGGATATTAGTAGGCAATAGCCTATTAATTATGAGTCTTAAAAAATTTTGTTTTGTTTTTTTGAGACAGGGTCTCTCTGTAGCCCCAGCTGCCCTGGAACTTACTATGTGTAGACCAGGCTGGCCTTGAACTCACAGAGATCTGCCTGCCTCTGCCTCAAGAGTGCTGGGATTAAAGGTGTGAGCCACCACACCTGGCAAATATTAAAATTTTAAATTGTTATTAATGATATGATAATAATAAAGAAGTCAATGAGAAATTTCAAAAGAAAGTTTTAAATGTTCCAAGTCTATGTCCCAATGCACAGCAAAATAATTACAATCCAATTTCCAGAACTGAATCAATATAAAATAAACTGCTTGACTTCAAAACTAGAAATTTTCACCTAAAGCTGAAAGTACATGACACAATAGGAAACTTTTGGAAAGAAAAATCACCTGAGCTTCACCTGTATAGTGAAAAATATTCACATATTTGTAATATAAATGCTAGTGACTGGTTTTCAGCTTTGAAATTTAACTTTGAGATAAACAAGAAAATAGTTCATTATCCTCACATTAATGGATTTGAATGTAATGTAATCAAGTGAAGACAATGTAGATGCAAAGTGTCAATGATAGAATTTGGAAGGTAGAAAGCACTAATTAAGAGAGAGGTAGATAAAATAACAAAGGTATTAATATCCTAAATTTGATTATCTTAATTTGCTTAAGAAATAAAAAATTGGGGCTGGAGAGATGGCTCAGCAGTTAAGAACACTGGTTGTTCTTGCAGAAGACCCAGGTTTGAATCCTAGCACCAACATGCAGCTAACAACTCTCTGTAACTCCAGTCCCAGGGATCTGACAGCCTCTTCTGACCTCTGCGGGCATTGCACGACATGGGTGCACTTACCTACATGCAGACAATACACACATACAAATAAATAAAAATGATAAATTTAAATTAAAGAAATTTAAAAAAATATATTAAGTTACTGTGTTCAATGGAAGTGTTCAAATTAAAAATTGTAATGACAAAATGTTGAGGACGAAACCTGGAATTGATAATGAGTAAAAGCTTCATCTTTGATAGTGGATAACCAGTCACTAAAACACATGTTGATAGTGCAATACCCTGGGTAGCTGTCTTAAACAAACTAAGGAGAAACAGAAGGCTTAGAACAAGGAATAATTTAGAAAGAAGGTCCCTCTAGTAGACTTGAAGCTAAGAAGAACTGGCCTGAGACTTCTATTTTTAATTGGAGATTCTTGTAATTTTTTACTTACCACATCCAACACTTAACTGAATCTTTGAGATTTTGAAACAATGCAACAATTTTAAGAAAATTTGTGAAAATATTTTATTTCCCATGAAATAATTTAAACACATGAGCATGTGTAATAGAAAAGTGTCCTTACATAGGCCTTGTTTTTCGTGCAGTAGCACAAAGGTTGCTAGTGCTTCTGCTTTATATTTTTATTAATGCAAATTCTAAAAACACAGCTATACCTGAAATGTTTGCAGTGGAACAAAAGCTTAGTATAATGATTACATGAAAAATGTTGAAATCATATTCCAAAATGATTTCAATGTAATGTAACTAGGAGTCATAAGCCAAAGACTGCTTACTGTAGTATGTAAGAAAAAAATGATCAGAGAAGCTTCAAAAACCTTACCCAAATAAATATAGAAGAGACCAAACTGAAAACTTGACAGTTGTGTGTGTGTGTGTGTGGGCATATGCATGTGTATATACCCCCCCCCATGTGTGTATTAAAGGAGGAGGCCAAAGGTTGATGTTACTCTCCACCTTGTTTTTTTTTGAGTCCCTTTGGCCATGTTGGCCAACAACTCAAAAGAGGGTATCACCTGTCTGGCATTACTGCTTGTTATTTATCCTTTAGCTATGCATATGGACTCTTAAGAAATTATATTGGTCCCTTTAATCTTTAGTTATACTTTCCTTTTGGGTGTTTAAGGCCATACAGTTGGTCCAGATAAAACTATTTATTTTTACTCTTAAGGTCGTTTGAGGATCTGTTCCTCAGGGGTCACACGGGCTTGG
>NW_008358101.1:617658-620799 GCF_000622305.1 Nannospalax galili
CACTTGGAAGCATGGAGGAAATGATTCCTCTGTGTTGACCTTCCTCTTTGTAGACTGGACACTGGTTCAGAATTTATAAGAAAATTCAGTATCAATCAAGACTTTGTAAAATGAGTTATTTTTTCTCTTATAATTAATGGTCTGAGTTGCAGAGAAGCAAGTCATCATAACAGGTGACATGGTAAGAAATAAAGGTCATATATGCATAGGAATCTGACTATAGACTTCATAAGCTGATGCGTTTTTACTAAGGTTGTCATTCAAAAACCAACAACATTAACACTTTGTCTTTATAATTCGCATTTTCCATCTTTCCTACTAAATCTTCAAGCATCACATCCAAATACCTTCCTAGAATCACCTATTCAGCATTGAAGCATTGAGGAGCTTCCAGTGGATTCAAATCAATGAAAAGAAGACGATGCTAATTTGGCAAATTTTCTCATATTAAGTAGAGGTGAAATTTGCATTGAGTAATCATTTACTTTCATCCGTTCTGATGAACTTTCTTATATCTAATTTGAATAAGAGATCTCAACCCTGAAAGGAAACAAAAGTTTATAAACATCCCACTGGAGTATTAAAGTGTGTTCCTGTTTAAAAATATATATATGAGCATGAACAAGGTTAATTTGAAATCCACTGAAAGACAAGTTCCTCCATGGACATTAACTGAATTCATATTCATGATTAACATTTGTATAACCAAAACCACAAAGAACTCAGTTATCTTTAAACCTTAGTTTTCAATTTTATCACCTTTCTTTAGAAATTTAATATATTCACTTATATTGGACTCATAGCATTTATGAAATTATCTATACAAGGCATTTTATAACTAACTCTCACCTTTTGGTAGATTTTAGGATTAATTTATAATTAATACTTCTACTTGATCAAGACATATTTGTTTAATAAGGGTTTGCTCTCAAATTAACTATGTAGCAATAAATATATTGATTTAACCACAGAGAAACAAATTAATGTAGGAAAAATGAACTCCTTCATTGAAAAGCAAAAAATTGATGAACTGTGAAATGTCCTTATCTACCTCTAACATTCTTGAAACTATGCATTACCTAAGTGCTATTGAGTCTGAAGGGTCAGGTGAATTAACTCAGTTATGATTACAGTAGATGAGTGCCAAACAAGCAGACCATGATTTTTATCTGAAGCAAAGGGTTGCTTCTTTCTACTGAAAAAAAAAAAAAAACAAAAAAAAAACAAAAAAAACAAGTTTCAATTCATTTTTCTGCTATTTTAACTGCCAGGTATTTTCACAAGGAAACCTGAAGTTCTTTGAATTTGCATGTTTTCATGGGTGGTTAGTATTTCTTTGTATCACATTGAGTGGTCACAGGTGAATATCTACTTATTGCTTGCAACTTTTAATGCAGGTAGCTTTCATTTCTCCTCTTTAGAGGCATGGGACTTAGGTGGATCAGTCACCATTTTCGGTGTCTCTCATCTGGCAAGTTACCATTTTATCAATGAAATCTAAGCAATCTACTGTTGGATTTCTTCTTCACACTTATTTAAATTTAATGAGCTCTCTCCCTCGACAGCAAAATCTCAAACATTTCTGTTACTCATGTAGATAGAGCATTCCATTGATTGCCAAATATCATCTTTCTTCACCTCATCTCCTATTCTGACTTCATCATGCTGTCATCATCTGCCCACTGTGCTGTGTACATCATGCTGTGACTTTCACCAAGATTTGCATTCACCCTCTAAGGTAAATGTTACAGTTGTAGGTTTTCTAGTCCAATGTGTCAGCTTAGAGTACTAAGGACTATAACTTCTTGCAATTCCATAGAACACATGAACTTACAACTCTTACATTACTTTACCTTTGCAACTGCTCATTGGCAAATTTGTATCCATGCCTATTCCCCATTTCCCTTCTCTAGACTCTGGTAACTGCATCATACATTTCCAAATAGCTAGAATATAGTATATTTATGGTTGCATTGAAGCAAAATCAGAGCAGTTTGATGTTAATGACTTGTTAATTATCATAATGTTATCATTACACAAGATGCACATGAATGACAGTTTTATTTCACATAATTGTATAATTGCTATCTATTGATTAACTTTTTAAAAATTAAAAAATGAAATCTTACAGAAGTATCTGTAAGAATAGACTTTCTAGCTCTTTAGTATTTAACTGAAGGTCATGTCAGCCTTTTTTCAGACCCCGTAAGTGACACCAACCTCCTAGAATGTTTATAAGTATATTTTATAAGTATATTTTTCACCAAACTGTAGTCTTATGAAAAGAAAAATAACCTATTTCATGTCTCTGGCAGTTAGAGCAGTTACTTTCACATATTCAAGTCTAAAAAATATTTGTTAAAAGAATAAAAAGTCCACGGTGATTGAATGCACACAAAAGGCCAAGGTATTGTGTCTTTAAAAGGCAGGTAATCATTTCTAATGCTGTTCAGGACAAAGCATTAAGAAAACACTAAAATTCCATGTGATATAATGAACATCATAAAGATGACTGGGAACAGAATGTGTGATTGACTCTTTTCAATTTCAGATTATGTTCCACATGATCTGATAGCAATAAACTGCATTTAAGTTGTACATATACATGATTTTGCAGCCTTTACTGCCAAAATGTAGATAGAATTTAAATGAAATTTCAATTTGACTCAGTGAGCTGTAAAGTCTCCCTTACTTGACAAATAAATTATTAAGCACAACTAGCTTGAATACACTCAATAGTGTGGTACTCATGCACTCTTTTAATTTCTGGATTTTCAGATAAGCAAACATAATAATCAAACACTAAGCATCTAATTATTATGTAAATACTTTAAATTCAGAGCAAGCAGGAGCAGAGGGTACAGAGATTTCCAGTCTGCTTCTTCATTTTATACCAACTTTGTCTTTCCCATCCCTATATCCTCCAATGGGGCGGTGTATATTTTAGAGTTAATAAACTGACGTTTATAGGTTATACATCTAACTTTTTTTTTTTTTTACGGTTTCCTGAGGTAGGATGCATCTCTTTCAAAATTGGCTGTAAATTTTTAGGTTTACAGTTGAATTATTACAGTTATACAATATTGTACTCATTATAAACCCTATAAGACATAAATTAAATGATGTTTTAACCTTTAAAAA
>NW_008358101.1:633299-667000 GCF_000622305.1 Nannospalax galili
GCGCGGAGAGCTGCGCTGTAGACTTACCCCAAGAGGCCTGAGGATAGTAGTGCCTATACATCTAACTTTTATGTACTATACTTCATACATCTTTTATTTATTTATTTTTAATACTTTATTGTTGTTTTTATTTTGTGTGTGTGAGGGCATTGCTTGTATGTGTCTAAGTGCATCTGTGTTGTGCATCGGTCACAAAAAATCAGAAGAGAACTTCAGATCCCCTGGAACTGGAGTTACAGACATTTGTTAGCCACCATGTTGGTGCTGGGAGTTGAACCCAGGTCCACTGCAAGAGCAACAAGTGTTCTTAACTGCTCAGCCATCTCTCCAGTCCCATCATACAACTTAAAAAAAACTGTTGGTTTTAATTTTTAGATGAGCTCCATGTTTCTTCATAATGTGTTTCTAGGCCCACATTTACATTTGGTATCAGTGGACATACATTGGAATTAGGCTTTAGTCAGTCTCCTGGTGACATCTGCTTCATGACATGTGTTCAAGTGCTTACACAATCCAGGATATTTCCACTGTGACACGATTCTTCTCATGGCAGTCACTACAAAGAAATGATCCACAAAGCAAAATACAGTTCCTCCCCAAAGATACAGTCCTGCTTCATACATATCACCCAAATGTTCTTTGACCTCTTTGCTCCATGTTTTTAATGCTACCATAACTCACATTTTTATATTGTGTCCTAAATCCTAAAATTCCTCTCTGCTTTTCCCTTTCCTTGCATTTTTGTTGCTTTCGTTTGTTTGTTTTTACATTCAAACACTTTCTACTTATTATTGCCTCAACAGGTAAATGAGATCAGCAACTGGTTTATGTAAACGTCAGTCATGCCATGGACTATACAGGACAATGACTCAGGAATCACAATCCAGAGTCCTAACAGAAATGTTAAGGTTTGATCATCCCATCAAGTATCAGTTGCAATGCCAGATGGACATCCATCAGGTATCTAAAAGGCCAGAGTCTAAGGAGGTGTTCTCTAAGCACTTCATTCCTTCTCATTAACTCTGCTGAATTTCAAAACCTGGGTTATTTCTTATCCTCACATAATTTATCAGCAAGCTCTGGCAACTTCACCTCTAATAATATCCTGAACCCATCTATTTCTATCTCCATTGTTAATAACCTTGTCTGTCATAGTTACTTGTCTTCCAAATAAGGAAAAAGTGGTTGAGACTTTCCTTGCCTTAACACCCTCACTACATTCTGCACCACATCTATAATAATCTCGCAAAAATGATAATAAAATTATCATTTTTATTCTTCTTCTGATAGTATTTCAAACACAATCTAGTTTGTATGTAAATACTGTCCCCTACCAGCCCTGCCACTCACAGCTCTGTTCCTGATCACACAGTTTCTAGGCTCAGGGGATTTTTTTGCATGTCTAAATAACAAAGCTAATATGTGTCTAAAGGTCTTACATGGAACTCTGTATGCATGGAAAAACTTTTATGCTAGTAATTCCTTCATTTAGGTTTTGAAGAAAATCTCCTCAAAGAGTTTAGTCTTTCTTATTCAATCACTTTGCAAATATCCCTTGAATTATTTTGCTTTGTATAACTTGGTACTACCCATGTTTGTTTCTCCTTATTTGTTTATTTAATTCCCTATACACATGGGAAAATTAATGACATGAGTAGAGACTTTGTTTCAAAATAAATTTTTAAGAAAGCTCAGTAGCAAAGCACAAGCCTAGGAGTGAGGTTCTTGATTCAATCTCCAGCACCACAAAAAATTTCCTGATTAATAAAAAAATGTCAAGATTATATTCATATAGGATGCATGTGTCTGAAAATGTGGTAACAAAATCATCATTTGCGTAATGAATATATGCTGATATAAAATGACCTCGGTGCATAGTAAATTGTGTGGGAGCTCTTTTTCAAAGAAGGTGGGGCACTTATTACTGTTTGGGGAAAAGACAGGAGTGTGAGATATAAGCAGAAATCTTGGGAGAAAGTTCCATCTCATCAAGTCAAAGCTCTTTCTCTCAGGTCTCAGGCCTCTGAAAGCTGAGGACTGACATGGGCATGAGAAGGCCTCCTGCTCCAGACCTACTTTCTCCTAAATCTTGAACTTTGGCAGGTTGAGCCTGTAGGTGCTTAATAAATGATGACAACTTGAGTTTCCATAGCAGCTGGTACCAAAACACAATAAAATTATTACAGAGCTAAAAAACTAGATATAATCTTACAACTGTGATGTATTTTGTTGACTAAAAATATTTACCTTAGAGATTATAAGATGTTGATTGGCCTATGCTGATTAAATTTGTGGACTTAAATCATATGACCTGCTTAAAATTCATTTAGGAAAGTAACCACTTTAAATGAGAATACAGGAAGTCAATTTATAGCAAATTCTTTTATGGTATTGTGAGGTATATATGAAGTTGTAGAACTGGCAATTAGCCTATGAAATCTGTTCTTGAAAATATACACAGAGATATATCACAGTTTAGTGTTTTGGTCTTTTAAAATTATTTTATTTATTATCTTAATTGTGTGTGAGGATATTGCCTTCCAGTAAGTGCACTCCTGTCGTACAATGATCAAGTACATCAGTAGAGGGCATTAGATTCCCTGGAACTTGAGTTAGAGATGGTTGTTAGTCATCATGTGGGTCATGGGAATAGAACCTGAGTCTTCTGCAAGAGTAATCAGTGCTCTTGACTGCTGAGTTATCTCTCAAGTCCCTTTTTGATCTTTTTTGAGACAGGGTCTCCCTATAACCCCATCTAGCCTGCAAATTACTACATAGACCAGGCTGGTCTTGATATCACAGAAATCTGCCTGCTCTGCCTCCTAAGTGCTGGGGTTAAAAGCATCATGCCCAGCAGCATGTTTTTATTTATTTATTTATTTATTTATTTATTTATTTATTTATGTGTGTGTGCTTTGCCTGCATGTATGTAATTTCATCCACATCCTTTATTTATATTTTTATTTCTTGTCTTTTTCGATGGTCATTGCTCTAAGAATCCTGTTGCCAGTTATGGATATTACAAACAAGTTAATGGCTTTGACCGTAAAATAACCACATTACCTATCTTTAGTTTTGTTCAAATGTCTCAGTTAATTTAACAGCAAAAAAGAACATGACGTTCATATGGCCACTGTTGTTTTTGCATGCAGGGCATTTTAAGGCCTGTGAATCTGTCTTACTACCAATTCATTTGATTCTTCATCTTAAAGAGAATCTTCACACTAATACATAAAATAATCTATTTCCCAATTAAATGTTACTGCTAAAATTTTCCAAATATGATCATTTTTATCAGAATTGATAAGAGAAAGATTGGGAAATTACATAAGTTTCTTAAAGCTGTGAGCCACTCAAATTTTAGAAATTATCCCTGATTGCACCTTTAGCAATTTAGAACCAATTTCCAGGTCATGAGCAATTGGTAATAACAAGGTTACTCCTGGTAATTATCCACTTGCAGATTTCCTAATAGTCTATCAGGTAGAATGACAGTATAGAAACCCATTTTCCTATAATGCTTCATCTCAGAAATGAATACCTTTTTCTATATAATGAAGCAGGAGTTTATTAGGCATGCCATCAGAGTTGAAAGGAAAAGTACAACAGATCTATTTCATGGTACAGTAGACTTTATATCAGAGAGCACTTCAGAAGCAGATATTAGACTTACAGAAATAATCTTGTTTCAGTTTTTAGTCAAAATTACAACACATTCAAAAGACTGAGTACAAATTGATTCGAGCTTGAATTCATCAGGGAAGCTTTGTAAATTGGTTAGATTTTAGACTTTGAAATGAGTTGCTTTCTTAGGAGACACTTGCTAATCATGCACTAATTTCATGCAGTGAAAGTATTTATTCATTTGCAAATAGTTACACATAGCACTGTGAGGCTGCTAATGAGGCACTGTGCATACTACAATTGGGAGATGGGCTATGAAATATCTGCTTAACTATGGGAGAATATCAAATGGAACTGGTCATTCAAATGTGATAAGTCGTAATAGCCTGCAGAATACTTATTAGTGAAAGAGCAGAATAGGAGAGTTCATAGTCTATTGCATAATTTTACTTTTAAATAGTTTATGAAAATGGGTTTTTAAGGAAAGAAATGGCAATATATTTCCAAAAATTAAGATATCTACTTTTATTTCATGAATCCTAAAGATCTGTTAGATCAAAGTGAAGAGAAGTGAAAATTAAGTATACGCATAAGGTAAAAATATGTATGTGGAGATTAAGTTGGAAATTTCAATTTCTTGTCTATTCCAAAGTCTCCCAGCTAGTCACTTTAAATATTAGTATTGAAATACATTCCTAAACTCAGGGACAGGATATTTCTTCTATATGCCTGGTAACAGTTACATTATATTTATTTGATCCCTGAGAATTACAGCCCAGGATAGTGATGACTTTAATTCACAAAAACAAAGATGGCCCAGAATTACTAGCTGTGCTGCGAATATGACAGACACATCAGCTGTTGACTTTGATTTGAGAAATGGTAAAATGTGATGAAAAGAAGGAACTACCACTTAAAATCTATAAACTCTTAATACAAACAGGTCATATTGTCAGTTATAGTCTAGGCAGGAAATGTTACTTTAGTAACATGAATAAGTAAAGTTTAATATAAATATTGGCCAGCCAGCAGCAGTGCTTGCTCTGTAAAATGAGGAAATGGAGTTCTGAAGAAATGCAGCAAGAGGCATCTCCATGCAGTATACTGTCTGCATGACTTGAAGCCACTCATATAACAAGAGGCAAATGTCAGGAAACAAGGGTAGAGAAAAGACATAGCCTTCACAGTCTTTCATAGTTTCAAAGCTTTTATTGTTACCTGTTTTTAATAATTAGTATGCCATGTTACATATAGCAGAAATTTCTAGGCACAACTATTAATGATAATTTACTAATTTAACCACAGTTTCAATAAAGGTTACGGTATGCCATTGATGCTACTCCCTCCATGGCTCAGGGAACATCATGGATGAAGGAACAGAAAGGATATAAGAGCCAGAAGATAAGAAAGACAGTGAAATTCCAACTGCTAGACAGGCCACAACTGGTATAATCATGAAATCAACAGCAGCTTTATTTGCAGTGGGGCCTATACAAGGCAGACCTTGTCAACAGTCAGACATGAATGGGAGAGGTACCTACCCTTTGCTGCTGAATTATAGGTCACTAATGGACTCCCGGAGAGAAGGGCCACTGTGCTCAGTTATATGAACACTGGTGTTCCCACTAGACTCCAATGTTTAGCTCCAATGCCCACTCTCACAGATGGTCATGGGCAAACACAGAGGCACACAAACAAAACAAAAACATATGAATGTGGCAGAGATTAGTAGGGAAGGTGGAGTGGACAGGGAAGTGTCTCCCGATTGGCTGGTTCCTCCAATGGGCGGGGCCTGACACAAGTGGGCAGTAGGAAGGGAAGCGGGAGCCATCTTGGGATGGAAGCCAGGAGCTGCCTTTAGATCGTGATGGTGTAGGAAATTCACAGCCAGCGCAGCAACTCAAAGACAGAATGGACTGACTCCCTGTGGACCTGGGGTGAGATAGTTGGTCCGGGAGGTGCTGAGCGAATGCTAGCGGGGGACTATGGACGTGACATAGTCTGATAAGGCGGAGCTAGGCACTGGGTACTCACTCCTTGTAAGTTAATAAGTACACATAAAATATATTATATGCTTTGTCTAATCACGCAGAAGACCCAGAGAGAATGTGGGCCACAGGTAGGGAGGGAGATAGTAAAGGGAGGGATTAGAGCAATAATAATGCACTGTATATATGTGTGAAATTGCCAAAGATCAAATCTACTAATAAAGATTTAAAGAAGCTGTTAAATCTACTACTTGCTAGGAAGTTTCAGGTGTCAAGATGGACTGTTGTCCTCAATTCACACTGTTGTTTCCTCAGTACCTCACCTGATTCATGTAATGCTTACTGTATTTACAGGACTAATGGCAGCTGAGGACATTGCCTACTGTGCTTTCCTTGCTAACCTTCCTCATTTTCACAAAAATGTATCCTCTTGTACTGAAGATGCTACTGTCAGAGAGCATTTCTGTTCAAATCATGATTCTACCACCTATTGCTCAAACCAAAATGTACCAAAATATCCATGAAACCAGTACATCACTCACTTCCTTAATGTTCTAAGTTCTGATGGATGCTAATGTTAAGGAAATCCAATTCACATCAGCCACACACGTCCTTGACCTAGTCAAGCCAAGCATGTTGTTTGTTTAGCAAAACAACAGTTGTAGCAGTCACCACTAGATCCTGTTCCCTTCCCAGCCCCAGGCTTCTCACTAGTTTTACAGTATTCCAGAATTCCCTCATGTGGAGTCGATCTCAAATCCAGTAAAAAAGCTTTCAGTTATTTCCACAACAGTCATGTCATTATTGCATCAGTGGACACATCTTGTCTATCAGTTTAGTAGTGTAGCACACAGCATTCACAGGAGATTAAGACTGATGATGACTTCAAGGAAGAAGCTTATAGTTCAGTACCTGTTTGATTTCTGTGTCCTCATTCTCAAGTGTTTTCAGTATTCAGTAACAGGTTCTTGCCATGTATTTCTGGTAGGTAACTAAGTACAGTGATAACAGCCTATATTGTTTGGGGGACCTCAGGGTCACCTCTAACAACTCATATGGCAGAAATACAATTCTTCCACTCAAAAGTCTCTTTTATAATTAATCTATGGCTCTGGTAACAGCATTATCCACCATTCCAGGATGCCTTAGTTCAAACTCCTCTTACTTTTTAAATTTATTTATAAAGTAGTTTATAGAGATGTGTCATGACCAGCCCTTGCCCCTTAGAAACAACAGAGCTCTGCTCACTAATAGTTAATAGGCTTATGACACTTGGCTCAGAATGAGTTAACAGACTTCTTGGGACTTTATTGATGTAGAGGCTTGAGGACAGGGCAGTCTGTTCCCAGGAGGCTGGGAAGCAAACAGATTAGACAGCTGTCCCTGGAAAGCCAAGGCAGGTAGGTGGGTAGCTCTTCTTTTATATTTCTGCATACATCAAAGGAGGTCTGTTTCTGGGCCAGTCAGCACAGTCTTGAGCACACTGCTGTTTTCTCACTGTTATGATAGGAGTATTCCTGTGTTTTGCACTGCTTGAGCACTTACCATATGTAAACTGTGTGGACTTCAAACACTGAGCTTCCAATAAATGTGATCAGGAGGGTCTAGAAAAGGCTTCCAAGCAGCAAGGCTACAGGACTTCTGGTCTAATCTCAGTTTTTCAGCACTGCGAGCAGCGGGACTACAGAGATGCATGGCTCCTTATGGGCTTTTCATATGTCATTAGTATCTTCATCTCCTAAGTTTGTGGGTTTACACTTGTACTCAACATTTAGGATTTTGTAGCATTTTTCTTTCATTCCATAAAATCAGTCTTGACAACACACCAACTTGGTGAGAGCAAGAGGAAAACAGCTTCATTATAAGTTTTTATCTCCATAATTTTGTAAAAGCAGATTCAGGTAGGCCTAGATAATTGATCCTTTTAGCTCTAGGGTAGAAGGTAATTCAAAGTAGTCAGATATTTTGGCCAGCTACAATTCTAAAGCCAAACTTCAAGAATCTTCTAGCACCATCTGTAATCTTCAATTAAATTGATACTTGTGGAATAAGTTAAAAAGAAATTAAATTTTGATGTATACTTTAAGACTATCACAAAATAGTCACAAACAAGGTTATCTACAAAAGCATAGTTAAATAATAAAAATATGAAGAAAACCAAAACATGATTCAGTATGTCATGACAGTGTTACTCTGAAGCAAGCAAGAAGGTTTTGTGTTTATTTTTTTATTGCCACTGACCCTGTAGAGAATGTTGAAGGGTAAAGTTCATGGTTTCAATGTGTGATAGTTACAAAGTACATTACTTTGACCATTTCATTTATGTCATGTGATTTATGTATTTTCCTAATGAAAAATAAAAATAAGTATTAGAGTTTTTAATATTTTATTTATTATTTTTAATTTATGTGTATGCGTGTACTGCCTGCATGTAGATAAGTGCACCTGTGTTAGCAGTGCCCATGGAGGTGAGAAGAGGGCGTCGGATCCCCTGGAACTGGAGTTACCAATGGTTGTTAGCCGCCATGTGGGTGCTGGGAATCGAACCCAGCTCCTCTGCAAGAGCAGCCAGTGTTCTTAACTGCTGAGCGGTGAGAAGGAGGTGTCAGATTGCCTGGAACTGGAGTTACAGACAGTTGTGATCTGCCATGTGGGTGCTGGGATTCGACCCTGGGTCTTCTGCAAGAACAGTCAGTGTTCTTAACCGCTGAGCCATCTCTCTGGCCCCCAGTATTAGATCTTTTTTACACTGAAAAATTAAGAAAACTTGGAAACACACAAATTCCATCAAATCTGGAATGAACCATTTACAAACTTGTTTTTCCAAATCTCTGTAATTATTCCTTTCCTCAGCATCGATAGTTCAGGTAACACAGAAGCTTTACGGTAAAGGCACGTATAATGCTAAGTTGTTTTTTTATTGCATTACCTAAAGAATTTTCTTGACTGACCTGACAACTCAACCCAAGGTTCTGCATAATCACATCTGCTTCTATCTAAGGTCCTTACAAGAACTCAAAGAGAGTGTATAAATAAAGGTTATTAAATACAAACATCTCTGACAGGCTAATACCAAGGGAAGATTTAATAATTTTATCAAAGTAGTATTATTAGAAATATCTTCAGGACGATTTCAATAAGGGATTACAACATCTACTACTAATGATTGTATGATGCCACTCCATTTGATGTAGAGAGGTGGTAAAATCAAAATGGCAGAGAAGCAGCAATAGGAACAGCAGAGTATCAGAACAGAAGATGAAGAAGCAAAGCCTAAAGCAGTGAAGGATTCTCTGGAGAAGTTTGCAAATGGAAAATGTTAGACACATAGAGTTCAACAGTGGATGAGGAAAAGTCAGGTCTCAATTTTAAGAAAGAGTTTTGGGCAGGTAATATGCTTTCCTAAAACTGATGAGTGGAAAAAAAATACACAAATGTAGAAGAAATGGTCAGGTAGGTTATTACAATAACTAAGGCACATTAGCTACGAATTCCAGTATTTCCTGACAGATGAAGTTGAAGAGATAGTAAACCCACACAATGTAAAGGATCGTTGTGTATAATTATACTGAAGAATCACAGCCTAGTAAAATGTATATAATTTTCATTTCATTTTTGGTTCTCACCTAATATTCTTGATATATTCATTTGAGAATTGAAAAATCTGAGGTCTTAGTCGCTATTTTGAATAGTCCTGAACCTTTAATACTATGCTTATATTTCAGCAGGGGTTTGGGCCCATAGATTGACGAACAAGATGATAATTTATTCACATACATGATTGAATGTTTTGATGATTTAGCAATGCACTGCTTTGTCATGCAGTCACAAATGTTTTTTCTCTCATTCATACCTTGATATAAAACTTCCTCACATTTGGAAAACACTAAAATATTTTTGGAAGGTGGAAATACCATGCAATCACCTAAAATCATTGCTTTTTATATAATTCAAGACAATGTAGTACTTAGTTTACATGGTTTTTATAGTCTTATATTTAAGAAATATGTTCTTATAGAAAAAAGAGAACAAACAAAAAGTCCCTGAAAACTAAACTGACAGGAGCATGAACATGCATGGGTGCAGCTTCCGTCTTAGTTCAAAACATTTCTACAATAGCGTAATCCTAGTGACTGCATCTAAAACACTCCTTGAAAGTACTTGGGAAATTAAAGTATGATGTTTTTCAAATTCCAATATTTTAGAGAAGAATTCTATCAATTCTTGGAAAATAGTTAACTTTTCAGTTCTAATCTCCAGAGGATTAAGATATTTCATTTGAAATGCAAATACATTTGATAGGCCCCAAATATATAAAAGTCATATTATTTACCTAGCAGGCAAGTACAGTGAAATCCACACTTCAATGTCTACAAGACTTGGAAGAACATCTATCAATGTCTACTGCAGTTTCTAACTGACAGCAAAGAAAATCAACTATTAAAACAGTAAATCAAGTTGGGTTTGAGGAAAAGAAAGTTACTTTACAGTCTAGATGACAACTATATAATTAAATGGTAAAAGGTTTATAACATTCCTTTTCTTTTTGGCTGGGCAGTTTTAGAGGTAAAGGTGATAAGCCTCAACTGTTATTTATACAAATTAAATTTTCCAAAGACAAATATCTATAAAATTTTAAATAAATTCAGGGTAGATTTTAACTCTTTCATTGTCATGTCTGAAGCACACTATGTTTTTCTTGGCATTTAACCCTTAGAAATATGATTGAATTTGAATAAGTGTGATGTTTTTGTTATCTTTGAAAATGTCAAATAGAATATTTCTCATCCAGATTTGCTAGATAAGCAGCAATATGGAGAACAGAGGCAAGGCTATAGGTTCCATCTAAGTTAGTTATTTGTCGTGTTAAGTTCTGGGTAACAACATATTCTTAAAATGGAATAGAATTAAATAGCATATCTCTGATACAATATGGCCAAATTTAATAATTGAACCATTATAATATATGTGACACTATTCTTTGTTATCAGCAGGATGTTAGGGATAGAATTCCTGGAATTGGGAGAAAAATATAGTCAATGTTATGATTCTAGATGATAATAATATTAGGATTCACTTTTTGATTTTCTGAGTCCTGAGCATACAGAAATGTTCCTGTGATGGTTAGTAGTCATTGAAAATTCAGTAGGACCTAAAATGACCTGGGAGATGAAACTCTGGACATATCTGTGAAAGATTATTATGATTGTGTTTATGGAGATGGGAAGACCCATCCACTGTGGGTGGTGCGATTCTCTGGCTGGGATTCTGGATGGTCTAAATGGAGAAATACCTCAACAGTAGCATGCATTCAATGTTTTCTGCTTCTTGACTTTGTTCACAGTGTGAAGAGTTGCTTCAAGCTCCTACTGCTTAATGTTCTTACCATGAAAGACTATCCTTTAACTGTGAACTGAGATAAACTCTTTCTCCCTTAAATTGACTTGTTACAATAGTTTATCACAGGAAAAGAAAACTAAGACAGATCTGCTACTCTGTTAGAATGAATCGCTAATCCTCACTCACAGTGATCTGTTCAAGAGGCACAGTGAAGTGTTCAGGTATTAACACCTAAAGAGCACTAAGAGACATCAAAGGAAACAGAGCTGTTGACCATACTATAAAGAGCAGGTATTCCTTCAAACTTCCAGAGATCGAGTTCCCAATCTAATAACACTTCCAAGACATTCAGTGAGCTCTTTGGAACTCAGCTACATACCAGGCAGAAAATACAACTTAAAGTTAGGCATCAAGAAACAAAGAGTTGGGCATGATAGTACATGCCTTTAAGATTCATCTCTGTGAGATGAAGTCAAGGCTGGTTCATATAGTGTGTTCCAGGTCAACTGGGGCTACAGAGAGACCATTTCTCAAAAAGACTTAATAAAATAAATAAATAAATAAATAAATAAATAAATAAATAAATAAATAAATAAATAATAAATAACCACCTTAGAAGGAAAAACCTGAAGTATAGGCCACACTCAACTGAGGAAGACAGGTATGGTCTGCAAGCAGATGATTTACCTATATTCAAGTCTAAACAAACAGTTCCAGGCATGGAAGCAGCATTCTGTTATACACTATTTCTCTATTGCTCCTCCTGTGCATCTACTAGTCAGTATGCATTACTGTTTGTCCAAGTTTACATGTGAACAAATGTATAATAATCAATAATCATCACAGAAATCTGTGTGTGTGTAATTATGCCAACACCAAAAAGACATTCTTATATAAAGTATGAATTGTGTAGGTACGTTCACATTTAAAAGAAAGATGCTGGAATTCCTCTCCTCACTGTGACCTTGGTAAAGTATTAAATATAAATAAAGTATTCAACGCTATATGATTTTTTTGAAATAATCATTTAAATTAACAAACTAACTCAGCCAAGCACAAATTCAAGGCTCTGTCTATAAAGAAGCTTCATGGTATACAAAACTCAATGATGGCAAAATAAACACACAAATTAATGCATTGCAATATGTATAAAAAGAAATGCAGGTCTAAAGATTGAAATAGAGCCAGATGTAGTGGCACACACTCTTAATCCTAACACTCTGGAAGCAGAGGCGGGGAGATTTCTGGGAGATTGAGGTCAGTCTGGGATGCTCTACTCAGGTAGTTAGTTTCAGGTGAGCTAGGGTTACATAGAAAGACCTTGTTTCAAAAGCCAAAAACAAAAGTAAAATCTTAAACAGAATTACAATCTCTTAATTCCCCCTATTTTCTCAAGATCATTAAAATAAAATATGAGTGTCTTGTTAAAGAAGAATCAGAGTGAACAACACAAGAACTTCTATTTGATAAGAATAAAATTTTTCAAGATGGATGAGACAGAGCATAATTTATTATGATCACATTTTACAAAATGTCACAAAAATCATCCCAATTTTCCTTGATTCCAACCTATATTTAATATTCTTTAAAAGTTTAAAATGTTAATATAGATTTAAAGAGAACGATGTAAAAAAACATATCTTTGCAAACATTTTGGTATTATTGGAAAAATAATGATTGTTTCTCCTCCAGATGATTCCAACTGTTGTGGTTTCATAATTAAACAAACTATGGCTGATATCCACACATGAAAAACAGTCAAATAATTATGCCATTAGACTTCCTGTAAACAAGGCACTTTTGTTAATTTTTAATTGATTGGGAAAGTGGCATGATTGAACCAAAATTGATTTTGTCTTTTACACGCTGTGCAGCCCAATTATGTTTTGTGAAGCCACTATAAAAACAACTCTTTAATTATTTGTGTAAACTAAGCAGCTTACTGTATCCTCTAAGTCTCACATATTTATTAGCCAGCATATACTGGATGTTTATGGTCAAATTTGAAATTTCATCTTAAATGCTTATTTCATAACGACATTAAGTGTGTTTCACAAGTAAAAACGGTAAATATGATCAGAATATTACATCAGAAATGTAGTAAAGATTTATTTTTTCAACAAGCTTTATGATATATTTTCCCTGAAGCTTAATTATGATTCAGAAAGTTATAAAAAAAAAACAGTAGCAAAACCGAGAGGCAGAAATAAAGCAATACCACCAAGAACAAGAATGCTTTTTAAATTGTGCCTCAGAATAAATTGGAAGTTTAAATAAGTATAAGCTATAGAAACTCACATATGAGTAAAGTTCCAGTGAGGACTGGATGAAAACTTCAGTGATGGACAAAAGTTAGTTGTATGATGCATATGCAGAAAGGGAATTCATGTAGTTCATTATTATAAGTACAACTTTATCCCAAAGGGAATGAATGATTTTCGGGACCAAAGGGAGAGAAATGCCACCCGTTCAATTCACTGGACACAAGGAGGTTCATTTCTTCTTATCAATATGTTTTTACTCAACAAATATTAACAGATTCAACATTTGCTATGTGTATTGATGAACACTTGAAATTAATGCACAAGGAACTAAAATTTAAATATTTAACGTATTAATTTAATTTAAATGTAACTTAATAGCTATTTGAAAACATTTGCATGTCTTTTAAACGCATGTAGTATTTAAGTCTATATCTTTGATCATAAAGTTTGCAAAATGAAAATAAAGTTCAAATAATTTCAGTGAAAAATTAGCCACCAAATTAGGTTGCCCTAAAAATGTAGTTGTATTTGTCAGAGTTTTTTATAAACAAAATTTTCTACTAAAAAGGAAAGATTTAATTTAGTTCATCGTTTAAAGGTGCTTAGGCCATCAAGGTGGGAGGGTGTGACAAAGAAGAGCAGCTCTTATCAGAATGACCCTGAAGAAAGGTAGATACATGAAGAAGCAAAACAAATACAGCCCTCAACCCTGTCCCCACCTGCTTTCTCCAGAGAGTCCCCACTCCGACTTTTCATCTAATCCTCTCTGGGAAAGTCATATATGCAGGGCTGTGTTTTACTAACTCCTTACTGCTCCCACCCATTCAAGTTGATAACGAATTTTAACCATCACCATACTATAAAAGATTTGAATTATGGGGGTGGAGAGATAGCCAGCAGTTAAAAGCACTGGCTGCTCTTGCAGAGGACCTGGATTTGGTTTCTAGCTCTCATATGGTGAATAACAACCACCTATAACTCCAGGTTCAGGGGATCAGACACCCTCTTCTGTCCTCTGTGGGCACTGTATAACACATCTACACTTACATACACGCATGCAATACACTTATACAGATAAAATAATAATAGAATATTTAAAAGATTGGAGTTATAAAAATGTGTAAATTTTTAATTTTTATTATATAATGTTTCATATGTTGAATCAAGTGAACTATTAGTGTTAATTATTATTTGAATGTCATTTTCAAAATATTAAGAATTACATTTATATTGTATGTTATTTCAAAAGAATAGAAAGCTATAGGTCATTGAATAAGAGCATACGTTAGAACAATGAATTTTAATTTATTTATGTTTTTCAGTTTTCTTTGTGTTCATAGCTTCCTATCCCATTCTTTCTCCCTTGGCTCACCAACAAATACGAATTTTGTCTACAGTAGTATTGTTATTTGAAAGATATTAACTGGGTTAAATAAAACTCTAGAATTGGAAGACTCTTCAAGTCTCTATAAAGAGCAAATATACCCATAGTGCTGTTTTTATTGGAATGGAAGAGCAAAAGGAAGTGGAATGATGAAAAAACTTCAAACTTTTCTTTTCCAAAGTATACAGGGGTGTTTTCACTTTTTATTATTACTTAGGAAATGTAAAAAGAAAACGCTTCTTAAACGGCAACATAAAAGAGTCAAAGAAGGGAGCAGATGAGAACATGAGCAGAGACTTCTCTGTTCATAAACCCTTCCTCAGCAACTGCTGCAGAATCCATGTCGACCAATGGGTCCAGAGAGTTCATTGCCTGGTGATCATTTGGAACAGGAGGAGGGAGGAGGAAAGCCAGAACCACCAAGCTTTGTTGAGACCGGGCCAGAGTTTCAGGGTGCTGTATAGAAGAGCTGAACCAGCCATGAGCACATTCTGGCCCACGGGGGTAAGAGGAAAGCTCAAATAATACTGTGACTGTTCTCTTCCCACTTAGGAGGAATTGGGCCAACACCACATTCATTTGACTTCCTCAGCCACTACTCAGCTCATCAATGATGTTTTCCTACTTATTTCTACTCCTAACACTCACAGAAAACTCCCTACACGTATACTGAAATTACATGACCTTTGCAATATCAAATTCGTGGCTGCAAGAATAGCTTCTTCAAACTGCATTTTGATTAAAAATAGATGTGAGCATCTGACACTGCCTTACTGTATAGCGTTCCTAAAGTCTAGCTCAGAGCATCTGTATAGCACCTGAGATACCATGCTGAAAGGGAAGAATCAATATGATTGGGTTTAGGAGTCTAAAAAATATAACAAGAAAGGCTTTTTTTTTAAACCAAAATGAGCACATTATGAATTTTTAACTATTCATTTATTTTAATAAAATGAGAGAACTACTGTTAGAAATTTTATTGAACTAGGAAAATGTCAGTAGTACATTCTCCACTGTGGTCTATGATCTGTCTAGCCTTGACTATCTGGTTAGGTTTACAGTGCCAGAAATGAATTCCTTCCTATTGAATGGTTTTTAAGCCCAATTACAAAGCTGTTGGTTACCCAAAGATAAAGTGACACTATTGTACCATTGGGGACATCTTGCCTTGTGGGGCTGGTCATTGTTATTCATAGGTTTTTAAGGTGGATATGACTGACTAATTGATTCTCTTTCTTGATAGCTTGCATAATGCCTTTTAATACTAAAAGCTCTAGGCCTCAGGAGTCTTCCAGGTCAGTTCCAGTTTAATTCCCGCAACACCTGTGTCTAAAATGTGGCATAACTACAGCAATAGGATCTTCCATTCAAGTTCTGGGAGGCAACTAAGACCACTGGCAATAGCCTACATTGTTTCAGGAGTCTCTTGTACTGCCTTGACCAACAGCTAGAAGGAAGGTTTCCCATGCCTGGCAGTGGAGATTTTTTAAATTTACAAGTAAGTGTAGCTCTCGCCCCTCATCAAAGAAGCATCTTTTTGTACCAGGAATGTACAAATTAACAAAATGCAGATAATAAGTGATCATTGGTGCCCACATGTAGATATATCTACAGCACAACCCTACCCCTAATATTCAGAAAAAAATTGTGAAAGACCTGGAGGAAACGTTCTAAGAGCCAGAGGACCAGGACACCTTCTGTTAGACAATTTCTTCCAGACTAGACGTTAAAGATATACTTATGGAATCTCAACATGATTGCCTCAACAAGACCTATAGTTGACATGCAAAAATGAATTAGGGAAATTTCACAAGGTCCCACCCCTGGACAAATAGCTATAGGCAATCAATGACTACTAAGAGAGGGAGAATTAGTTTTCTCCAGAGGTGACCTTCCCAATAGGCTATCTAGATGCAAGTGCCCTCAACACATATACCTGCAAGCAACAGTAAATGAATTCAGTAGATTTCACATATGTATATTTATGTAACAATAATAATTAAAGAAATCATGATAGAATTTGAGAGGCCGTGGGGAAAGTATAGAAGGAGTAAGAAGGAGAGAGAGGGGGTGGAAATAATGTAAATGCTGTTTAGTAAATCGATTAAACATTGCAATGGGCTGTTTCAGGATGAATTCCAATATTTCAAAAACACTACGTTATGCATTTCTTAAAGTTCACTTGTACATTAATTTCTCTGACTTAATTTTACTTGTTCAGTCAGCCTATTTCTTTCATTTATGTTTAAAAATCCATGCAATCAGTGGAGCCTAATAGATAAATAAAAGACTTTCTTAAAGCCTTACCTGATGGCCAGCTTCTAGCTGCTTCTGAAGGCAGGTCTCTCAGGGATGGGTCTCAAGTTCTTCCTTGTTAATAATTTTATATAATACTGCAATTCCAATATTGTTTTCACTGTCACTTTGAAAACTTTTTATTGTGTAGCTACATTGAACAGCTCCCCTGAAAAAAGAAAGTGGGACATTTTGGAGCCTAGAATCTTCCAAACCTGTTTCCAAACTGTACCACGATTTTTATTTTACCCTGGTTTCTGTAATAGTCTTCATTGTGTGTTTTATTTTACATGCATAATATTCTTTGCTGTATAAAATATAATTATTTGAAGCTGAAACAGCTTACCATACATGGCTGTTAAAATAAATCTTTCAACAAACATCAAATTTATATACTTTTATCTTCTCATATTAATGAAAATATAATTATTAATTTTTAATACAAAGTCACTTAAAGAGAACATTTTCAAAATATTTTATTATTTTATTTTGTGTGTATGAGTATACTGCCTGAATATGTGTAAGTGCATCGTGTCGTTCAACATCCATGGAGGTCAGAGGGCTTTGGATTCCATGGAATTACTGATGGTTATTAGCAGCCATGAGGGGGTTGGGAATCAAACCTATAGTCTCTGTAAGAGCAGTCACTGCTCATAACTTCTGAGCCATCTGTCCCGCCCCTAAAGAGAACATTTTAAAGCTCTTACTTCCATATTGTTTTCTTAAACTTTGATTGACACTAATTTTGCATTCAAATTGATAAATAATTTTTTAAGTAATTGATTTTTAATCTACAACTTTTTATTCATTTTGAGATTACTGTAGATGGGTCACAATTTCAAGAAACTTAAACTTCTGGGAATATGAAGGCTTTTGTGCCAAGAACTGCTGAAAAATCTTTTCTCCAATACTTGACATTTCATGCTCTTCTAAATACATTCTAATGCATGGTCACGCTGCAAAATGACTGTCATTAGTGTCGTCGCAGCAGCGGCTGTGGGAAGGCCATGACTAATGCTGAGCTATCAGCACTATGCGAGCAAGGTGGATTCTCATAATTTCTCTAACTGACCATGGAACCAATTTTCACTGATCCCTAAGTCATAAAACTTTACAATTACCCAAATTCATTAATAATGTATTACAGTTCTCATTCTCAATCAGAGTTTAATCAGATCCATGCAAGCCACAAAATTATCCATATAAATATCAAGATTTATTTTCCTAACATAAATGATCTAACCTAGTCATGTGTAGTTAATAATAAAACCAGCCTGTCTGACTTTATGATCCACTTGATCATTATATCCATTGTAGCCTTATATATCAGTTTCTCCTGTGGTAGACATTACCCATATGGTTTCTAAAATAAAGCAATTTATATGAGATCTCAGTTTTGTGTTAAAAATATGAGACTATAACTACAAATAAAATTGCTCATTATTACCTTATATAATGCACAAAATAATTTATTTCCTGCCACTGAGTAACTATTAAAAGACAAAATATATTAAATTAGTGTTTTTCATATTGGCCTTCAGTATTCGCCAAAATTCATAGAAAACAACAAGGTACAGAAATTCAGAATTCTTCTAAATAATGAAATATGTATTAAGACACTCTAAAAACATTATTGAATACAAACATCCTTGCTTCTGCATCTTGGTTATAAAAACTAATTATGAAGGACATCTAATATTTCCAAGTTCTTGCAGCTCTTGGTATGTGACCATGTATTTATCCTTCATGAAAAATTTTTATCATAATACAGCTTAAATGAATAGATTTCTTCACTATGAATATGTGAATTCATAAATTTATAGAAAAGTAGCACCTTATATAATTGCATAAGCATTCTTCAATTCAAGAAAATGTGTGCAAAAGTATGCTTTATCTGCCTTGGAAAAGCTGATAGAGGTCTTCCATCTATGAGGGTTGGAGTCAGATGCTAAAGTTTGTTAATCTTCATTAGTTTCACTCTTTTCTGTGACTCATAAATACAATGGGAATGAGATTGATGACTCTCTTCTAGGTTTTTCTCTGACTTTGCACAGATCCACCAAAGGAGTCACTATGTCTAGCCTTATGGCATGTGTTTCTTAAATAATGACTTTGAAATCAAAAACAAGTTTTGATCCACAGGCTACAGAATAGATACTGTGTTCACAGCTGGAAAATATTTACTTTCTTTATATGTTACCTTCATTTTATTTTTGAACACTGAGCATTCTGTCAACAAATGGAAATGTTTTTAAATAAATATTTTATCTGAGCAGTTGATGTCAATAGCAGACTTTAAATATTCAGTGATTTATAGTGTAAACAAATATGTTAGGTTCAGGATGTACTGTGTCATTTATAGACTTTTATCTGTGTAGATTTAGAAGAATGTTTAAGGGCATCATAATTTTCAAGACAACAAAGGAGTTTAGCCTACTACTTGCAATCACAAACTATGTTAGAGCCTAAAAGGAGCATAAATCTGTCTTTGCAACTTTACAATCATACAATACCCTCCCACAAAGGAAACCTAAAATAGTTGTTTATTCCAACCCAAGTCTTTTTCTTATACATAAATCAGCTGTAAATTGTTTTAGCGACATTGATCAGTCATCTTAGCAAGATAATCTGAGAATGTGCTGCAGCATCCCCATCAACAGGTGTCGTCTTGCCCTGTACTTTCATGCTGTAGAAATGACTTCTTTCCTCAGGCCACCTGAGCCTTTCCTAGCATACTTTTCTTCTATGGTTTCTGTATCTCTCTGCATCTTCACTGAACTAAGGAGAATGAGAGCCTGTCTTTGGATTAGGTATTCCTGAAAAGAATAACACTTTCTTCACATTAACAGTGTGGCTATTGGACTTTTGCACTACCTTCTTTATTCACAGCAATAGTGCACTTCATTTCCTTCAAGAACTTTTCTCTTATAACTTAGCTAAGTGATTCAAGAAGCCAAGTTTTCAACCTGCCTCAGCTTTGGACACGGGTTCTTTACTAAGCTTAATTATTTCTGACCTTTGATTTGAAGTGAGAAGTGTGCACTCTTTCACTTAAGCACTCAGAACCATGGTTATTAAGTGGTCTGCTTTAAGAGGGAGGACAGGACTGAGGAGAGAGACAGAAGGTAGTAAATGATCAGTGATGCAGTTAGAACACTCATGTTTTATATAGGTTCCATTTGTGGCCCCTTGGGAGGAACATCAAGTAGTATTCATCAGAGAGCACCATGAGGAAAAAGTTTGAAAGACTGTGGAAGTTAGTGAGATGTAAGACAGATACATCACCAAGAACATGCTACGGGAAATATGGCACAGGTATTGCTTAGGGTCTCATCTGTTTAAAAAAAAAAAAAAAGCACTATCAATGAAGTGCAGTAAAGTGAATGCTCATATATTTTGAAGGAATGTAAAATTTCATAAGTGCTAAGCAATGCATGATGGTAGTTCATCAAAATAAAAATACAATCACCCTTTGATAAATGTGCATGTGATTTCTCTATTTGCATATGTATAATATATATGTATGTGTACATAAACATAGTGTCTCTAGGAATAGTTCCAACTTGATGCTCATTTATGTGTCATGCAGAATAGCCAAAATTCCAAAACAATATACATGTCCATCCACAGTGAGACCATGGTGAATGCTGTATATGTGATATATACATTACAGTGAGTGTTAGTCTTTTAAGAAAGAAGTCCCTCTTTGACCGACAACTTGAGTACATTATTCATATTCCTTAGGTGCATCTTTACTCTGTTCACAGAAAAAAAGTTCATAGCTCTGTTTACATGAGACATATGCATTCATCTCACAAACAGTCACAATTTTGATTAATAGAGACAGAAAGAAGGGAACACCGGTTACTCTCCAATGGTGTGAAGCTTCAAATCCACAAACATAACAGCTTTTAGAGATTTAATGCCCTGAGTTGTTTATACTTGACAATATTGTATTTTGTACTTCAAAACTTATTTAAGGGTTAGATTCTTTATGAAGTGTTCTAATTAAAAGATAATAAACCAAGAAATAGGCAAAACTAACCTCCCTTTCTTATTCAAAAGCAATTCGTTTCTCCGATGCCCATTTTTTAAAAAAATGCACCATTTCCTTTGTATGTTGTTTAATACACCTTTTGGATTTCATTACATTTTAAGTTTCTGTTTTACCACATGGATTTGGGATACACAACCTTATGAAATCACCTTTCACTACATTAGTTTAAACTCATGCAAAATACTATTCTCTTTTCTGGGCAAGATCAGTTCTCCTCCATTATGTCTTCCACGATATTCTATCTACTTTGATATTTTCTTGATAGAATATTTCCATTCATCCATCTAGTATCACTTCATATATGTATATGTGTGTGTATAAAACCATATTAGTAAAGCCTTGAACTATTTCTCAATAGAAAGTTCATTTTCTGTTTTTGTCAGCACACAGTAAAATATACCCTTAATTCACTACCTTGCAATCATATCTTTGATATAAGTTTTGTGTTACTTGAAGAGATTACATTGTAATTTCTTGAGAGCCTCAGAGACATCTGAGTTCGATTTAAGTTGTTTATTCCTGAAATTTGCTTAAACCTGAGTATTAACTGTCTCTCATATCAAGGGGAAACTGATAATTTTTCTAGTTTGTAGGATGTTAAAACAGATAATCCATACCTCTCTGGTTCAGCACGTTAAAATAGTGTTTTCATTAGTAGTGGTGTTGTAACTATTATGGCAAACATAATTAAGGCAACATAGTATGATAAAACTAAATATTTCATGCTGGAAAGATAACTTAGTGATTAAAAGCATGTACTGCTCTTACAGAGAGCCCTAGTTCCGTTCCCATCACCCACATCAGGAGGTTTACAATGAACTGTAACTCTGACTCCATTGGCATTCAAAACCTCTGGGCTTCCTGGCACTTACACTCATTGGCACATTCCTACATACTCTATCACTCCCATACACCTGGTTGAAATAATAAAAATAAAACTTTAAAAATAAATTCCTTGCCAGACATAGTGATGCACACTTTTAACCCAGCATTTGGGATGCAGAGGCAGGTGGATCTCTATGAGATCAAGTGCATTCTGGTCTATACAGTAAGTGCCAGATCAGCTGGGGCTAAAAGGAGAGCATGTCTCAAAACAAACAAACAAACAAGCAAACATATATCTCAATAAATTCTTCTTACAGAAATTTCAGAAAATATGGATTTGAATAAAACTTTCATTTAAGAAGATAAAAAATCTGGTATTTTTGAAGGTAATTTCATTGTCCACATTAACAGACTGATCATTACCATATCTAAGTATATAAACAAGTTTTTTGACTTTTTCAAATGCTTTAAATTAATTAGTTATTTGCAATTTATGGCATTATAATTTCTTTAAAGTTCCCTATTTCTTAGTAATCTGCATTACTTGATTTCTAATAAATTCTTGTGGCCTCTAGTGAGAAAATATTGAACTTCTCCTTATACAAAAAGTAACTTCTATAAAAGAAATATAACTTGGAAAAATTAAACCATTTGGTAGACCTGATGACACTGATATTTCTAGAAGGTACTTGAACTCTAACCAACTCATAAAAACATTATCAGAGACATTCAAATGTTCCCACTTTATTCTAGTAATTTAACCTCAGAGAAAGTTTACAAATTATTTCTCTTGAAACAGTGTTTGCATGATGAGGACATATGTATGAAATAATTCTGATATGCTATGCTAGAAGGTAGAAAACTGTATGGGTGGTGACCCTTTCAGTGCCTCTAGTTTATATATTTTATCTTCATCATGTCACCAGTTACTCATTCATCAAATGAATAACCCTCTATCTGTAGGAGTAAGGCAAACATTTACCTGGCTAGTCAGATGCTAAGGATAGGCCCATGTACAAGAGAGGCATGCTTGTACTTTCTTAAGAGTTTAGAACTATTATCAACCTAGGACACATTGTGCTTTATGCCACATTTTTGACAAATTATTTTTAGAATTACAAATTTTATTTTAATGAGTAAAGAGGCACCAATGGCTACATAAAATGGGAATAATTTTCCAAACAAGTTTCCCATAAAAATTCTACATTATTTCTGTGTAATATGAACACACGGTGTAACTCTGCTTCTATGTTTATCCCTCCTAGAAACAGTTCCCTCATAAACATCAGCCAGTGTTGGGTCACATCTGAAAATGTCCTGTGTATTGGCTCTGGGAGACAGCCCTCTTGTAAAAATGCAAATAAAAGGGGATGAACAAAGGATCTAAACAAGAGGTACTATATGAGCATCCTTTCCTTTTCCAGTGCAGCAGTCAGAAATATATAACTGGATAGAATTGCCTTATTTAGAGAAATAAAAGGAATATATTGGAGTCAGTAATGCATTTTCTTTGAGTAAAAGGGTTATCACACAGATATTTGTAACTTTAGAGATGTCAATGCTGCACCCTCAGGGCTTTAGAAGGAATTTCTGTGCTCGGAGATGAAGCCAGCTGAGATTCTGTCTCCCTTAATGAGAGAAAGAATGGCTTATAAATGAGGATTTAAGGTACTTCAGCAAGCTTTGAACTAGTCAAGCAGAAACTAAACTCCCATCCTGCCTAGTAAAGACTTCATTGCAGAATGCTTTCTGGTTTCAGAGGATAAGTGACAATATATGCCTGTAGTAAATTGGTTTACCTTTGCACTAGGAGGAATAATATAAATAATAGCTAAATGTCAGCTTTGTCAGATCAAGAGATAGATATAACTTCTGAGAAATCATCTGAAATTTGGGGATTCATTAAAAAAAACATTTTAAATGTGATCAATTTATTAATATACACAGCAGCAGAGGTCACATAAATCTGTTGATATTTGCAGAAGCACCATTCAGACTACTTAAATTGAACTTTTTATTTCATTTTCTTATTCAGTATACTTATTAATTCTTTAAGAGCCTCGTGTATGTTGAGCACATTCCCCTACTCCAACACCCTGAGTTCCACCTCCACCTGCCTACTCTCCTTACTTCATGTTCCTTCTCATCAAATCAGCTGCCTTTATTCTTTCTATATATGAGCTTTAAATAAATTTACTTTTTATTTGTAGTTTTTGAAAATATTTTATTTTTTATTTTATGTGTATGAGTGTATTGCCAGAATGTGTGTAAGTGCATTTGTGTTGTACAATGCCCATGGAGGTTAAAAGAAGGTGTCAAATACCCTGGAACTAGAGTTATGAATGGTTGGTAGCCACTGTAGGGGTTCTGGAAATAAAACTCGGGTCCTCTGCAAGAGCAGTCAGTGCTCTTAACCCCTGAGCCATCTCTCCAGCTCTGTTTTTTTTTTGAGATTTAGTTTTTATTTTAAATATTGTGAAAATGTAATAGGAAATTGAAGCTCTTTAGTTAAAAATAGAAGGCCAGTTAAGAACAGATTTAATTGGCATATTGTAATGATGAAGAGACACAAAAAATTCCACCAGAAAACTCCTAGAAATTATTAACACGGTCAGTAAACCGGCAGGTTACAAAATTAACCTACAAAAGTCTGTAGCCTTTCTACATATCAATAACAAGCAATCAGAGAAAAAGCACATGGAAACACTCCTGTTAACAATAGCTACAAAAAAAAAATCTTGGAATAAACCTGATCAATGACAATAAAGACCTCTACAGTGAAAATTTTTCATCTTTAAAAAAAGAGATTGAGGAAGACATCAGAAGATGGAAGGACCTCCCATGCTCATGGATTAGAAGAAGTAATATTGTGAAAATGACCATCCTACCAAATGTCATTTATAGATTCAATGAAATGCCAATCAAAATTCCCACAACATTTTTTCACAAAATTGGAAAAAAAACATCCTAAGATTCATATGGATGCACAAAAGATCTTGGATAGCCAAAGCAACCCTGAGCACTAAGAGCAATGCTCAGGGGATTACTATCCCAGATTTTACTCTGTATTACAGAGCTTTAGTCATAAAAACAACATGGTACCTGCACAAAAATAGACCCATAGATCAATGGAATAAAATTGAAGACCCAAATATGAGTAAATGAAATTTCAGCCACCTGATTTTTGACAAAGGGGCCAAGAATATTCACTGGAGGAAATACAGCATGTTCTTCAAATGGTGCTGGCAAAACTGGATCTCCACCTGTAGAAGAGTGAAACTAAACCCCTATATTTCACCCTGCACAAAAGTCAATTCCAAATGGATCAAAGACCTCAATGTAAAGCCTGAAACTATTAGAAGGAAACATTGGCAAAAACCTACAAGATGTAGGTGTAGGAAAGGATTTTCTATACCAGACATCAACTGCTCAGGAAACAAGGGCAAGAATTAACAAATGGGACCTCATTAAACTAAAAAGCTCTGTATATCAAAGGAGGCAACCAGGGAAGCAAACAGAAACCCACAGAATGGGAGAAAATCTTCACCAGCAACACATTTGACATATAACAAACTCATAACGAATTCAAAAAAAGGAGCATGAAGACAAGAAGTAACCAAGTTAAAAGATGGGCTAAGGAGCTGAACAGAGAGTTCTCATAAGACGAAGTAAAGATGGCTCTGAAGCATCTTAAAAGATGTTCAACATCAGTAATAATTACTGAAATGCAAATAAAAACCACTTTAAATTTTGATCTTACCCCAGTCAGACTGGCTAAGATCAGGAGAACAAATGATACCAAATGTTGGAGAGGATGTGGGGAAAGGGGAATGCTCATCTACTGCTCATGGGCTGCAAACTTGTTCAACCCCTATGGAAAGCAGTGTGGAGAACTTTTAAAAAAACTACAAATGAACCTATCATTTGACCCAGTTATACCACTCCTTGACATATACCCAAAGAACTCATCCTATTGCAGAGACACTTCTACATCCATGTTTGTTGTTGCTCTTTTCACAATAGCTAAGAGATGGAAGCAACCTAAGTGTCCCTCAACTGACGAGTGGATGATGAAAAAATGTGGTAATTTTACACAATGGAGTTCTACTGAGAGGTAAAAAAAAGAGGAAATCATGCAATATGCAGGTAAATAGATGGAACTAGAACTGTTATACTAAGTGAAGTAACACAGACTCAGAAAAAAATCGACATATATTCTCCCTCATATGTGGATCTTAGAACCAAACCCTGATGTTGACTATGTATCCAGACACAACTACAGGAACCAGGATAATAGAAAAGAAACAGGGAGGTAAAGGAAAAGAAAGATCCTGAATGAGCTAGGAAACAGAACTTAATAAGGGAGCTATGCATAAAAATTGGGTTAGTTTAAGGGAGGGGGGATGGAGGGAATACAATGAACCTAGGGATAAAGGGAAAGAAGGCGCTCAATAGAGGTAGGACCTTAGGAGAAGGGTATTGTTAAGGGAGAAAGAGGGGAAATGGGAGCACCTTAAGTGGAAAAACTATGATGGAAGGGTGCAACAATGGGAGAGATAAATAATGCCTAGCTAGTTTTAAAAACCAGAGGGAACCATATTACACCAACAACCTACTGACAAATTATGCATAGTAGTTCAAGAAATATATGTCTAGGCAAGGTTCATCTGAGAACAATTGGTCTTTCCCCAAGATTTATCTACATGACACACAGTAGCTAATAGTACCAGGCTGGTGGAACTAACCTTCTTGGATGTTTAACAGACATACTTTCAGGCCTCTACTAATTTGGTCAGAGTGACATAAAGGACAGTTTTTGTTCCTTGCTCTTATAGGTTGACTAGTTCCATGGGACTATGAGCATCTCTCAAAATGCCCTGTAATTGTGGTGGGTTACCTGTCCTCTTCATCAAGGAGGCTGAGGAGACCCCACCAGATGGACTTGAGCCAGTGTCCAGTCTACAAAGAGGAGGGTCAACACAGAGGAAGCATTTCCTCCATGCTTCCAAGCGAAGCCAACCATGGTCGAGTAGGACCTTTGACTTGTCTTCACATATGTGGAATTTGTAAAAGAAAGGAGCCAGGGGCTCCTCCTAAGCTCATGTGACCCCTAAGGAACAGATCCTCAAACGACTTTATGAGTAAAAATAAATTGGTTTATATGGGCCAACTGTATGGCTTTAAACCCCCAAAAGAAAAGTATAACCCAAGGTCAAAGGGGCCAATATAAGTTTATAAGAGTCCATATGTATAACTAAAGGCTACATAACAAGTAACAATGCCAGATAGGAAATACCTTCTTTTGTGTTGTTGGCCAGGGTGGCCAAAGGGACTCCCAGATAATAACCCAGCATAGAACAGCTAAAATGAACAGTAGACCCCAATCTTATCTAAAGGAATATTGAGAACTAATTACTGCTAGATGAGGAACAGCTGACCTTCCTAAAACAAAGACCTCTAGATAGGCTGACTAGATTCACCAGATGGACAAGTAGTGGGGAATAGCTGGGGGTGCAGACAACACAGCAGACAGTAGCAGGGATATCGGAGTATAAGGGCTCTAGTGGGGGGAGGGAGGCTATGGGAGGGTGCCATCTGGGAGATGGGTGTATAGTTGAATATGATAGTTTGGGATGTTCTATATGATACAACACACACACACACAAAAAAAAACCACAAAATTTTTAAAATATTATATTTGAAGAGGAAGCGTGGAAATTTACATCATGTTAATTAGTAGAGGTGATAAACCTTACCATTGAAATCTACCTGATGACTTTATAGACCTACACAGGTGCCAAGGATCCAAGTGCAACTGATTATGACTAGTAATAGATACATACAGATTATAGATGCATGCGCCAACATCTCAGTGTTAGTAGCAAAACCAATGAGTCTTTCTGCAAGGAACAATATATTCTAAAATGGAATGGAAATCTCTTTTAAAGGTTAAAACTCATTCAATTTTATATCTTACTGGGCTTATACTGAGTTCAATATTGTATAACTGTATTAATTCAACTGTGAACCTAGAAACTTACAGCCATTTGTGAAAGAGATGTACTCTTGCTCTGGAGTGTGTTACTGAATATGTTAAAGCTGTAATGAAAAAAAAAAGAAATATAATGAAAAGGAATTCATGTCATTTTGTACTATCATAAATTAAAAAAAAAAAAGCAAGTTAAATTACCACAAGTTAGGGGCTGACTATATAGCAAGAACGGAATTTTTCTTAAAATCCATGATTTTTTGACACTCATATTTCTGCATAAGACAGAAATTTTCAATGAGATCATATATTGAGGCAGAGGACATAATTTAATTTTTGTGCTTAGTATGCATACATCTTTGAGTCATTCCATTAAGTCTGAAATAGGAAGGGAAGGGAGAAGAAGGTAGAGAAAACAAAAGCAGAACAAAGCAAAGCAAAAGAAGAAAAATTTAAAAATGAAATTCATCCTATATTCAAGTACATAGGAAGAAATAAGAAATCATATTGTAACATACATGGTGACCTTTGTATAGTTGTAACAAATATTGAGAATAAGTTGTGATAGACAATATAAATTATCCAAAGGAAGTCACAATTCTTTAATTTGTCAGGCAAGCCCCAGCTGGCCTGAGTAGACCAGGCTGACCTCAGTCTCACAGAGAGGTATCTACCTTTACCTCCCAAGTGCTAGGATTAGAGGAATTTGTGACCACACCCAGCATAGAAATTTCTTAAAAGATGAAGGATACAGTCCTGGGTTTAAAAGACCAAGACATTATATAGCCAGAAAAGAAATTTGACATTTGGAAGGAAGATCGCAAGTTCAAAGCTGACACAGGTCATAAAATGAACCCTTGTTTCAAAAAAGTAGTAATTTTGTGAAGTAGGCTGTGCTGGATAGCTTTAGTGTCAACTTGACATACCTGAGATGGGGGAGCCTCAATTGGGTAATTTCCTCTATTGGACTGGCCTGTGGCCATGTCTGAGGGGCATCTTCTTGATGAGTGATGTGGGAGGGCCAAGCACACTGTGGGTGGTGCCACCCCTGGGCAGGTGGGCCTGTGTTGCATAAGGAAGCAGGCTGAGCTGGGGCCAGGGGAACAAGCCAGTAAGCAGCATTCCTCCATGGCCTGTGCTCCAGCTCCTGCTTCCAGGTTCCTGCCCTGAGTTCCTACCTTGGGCTCCCTGATGAACTACGACCTGGGAGATGTAAGCTGAATAAACCCTTTCCTCCACAAGTTGGTAGTGGTCAGAGTGTTTTGTTACAGCAATGATAAAACAAACTAAGACATGGGTCTTAAATCCAATTAGGTGATTGATTACCCCACTATTTTGGTACCAGTATTATACCACTGGTTTTATTCTGCCAAGTCATTTGCCACTGTAGTTTGCAGGGTTCAAAGCTGGGCAAGGTTGTTGATTACCTCTCCCTGTCAGAAACATACATAGCACTTTCTAGTTCTATAAAAGCTAGCCAGAAGAGATGGAGCTTCAAGGTGAGTACCACCTTGATTTCTTCTTGTTTGTTCTGCCACTCAGGTATGTAGTGTCTTCAGCAGTAGGGTCTTGCCATTCATTTCTGGTGTGTAACCAAGTTCAATAGCAATAGTATTGTTTGAGGATCTATGGGATCTTTCTAGTCAACAACTCCAAAGGAGGAAGTCGATTCCTAGCATTGGACTTTTCATTTGTTAGTCTGTTAAGGCCGTTAAACTCATTATAGGGTCAATATATTTGGAAAAAAAATATTTATATATATATATGGAGAAGCTTCCATAGTAACTTTCCATATGACTCTTTCAAAAGACCTTTAGGGTTATTTATCCCTCACCATACTCCATCTTCTCACTTATTGACCCATTTTCCACCCGATTAAACACATTCTATGGATTATTCCCCATTCTCATTTATGTTTCTGCACTTCTCTCCAGTAAACCACTCCCCATGGTACCTTATTAGTTTCCTAATCTTTTAAGGATTCCCTAATGAATCATACCTTTCTAAAGATTAAAAGCTAGCACCCACTTATGAGAGAGAACATGCAATGCCTGTCTCTTTGAGTTTGGGTTACCACATGTAGGATGATTGTTTCTAGTTCCATCCATGTGCCTGTGACTCACAATTTCATTTTTCTTTTCTTGTTTTATTTTTATTTTATGTGTATGAGTGTTTTTCCTGCATGTACGGAAGCGCACCCATGTCAAGTGAAGCCCACAGAGGACAGAAGAGGATGTCAGATCTCCTGGAACTGGAGTTATAGACAGTTGTTCACCACCATATGGGTACTGGGAATTGAACCCAGGTCCTCAGAAAGAGTGGCCAGTGTTTTAATTGCTGAGTCATCTCTCCAGCCCCTATAATTTTGTTTTTCTTAGCAGATTAATAATATTTCAATCCTTGCCTGTTCCCTGGCATATATATGTTCAGCTTTCCATTGACAGCCTAGGGTGGACAGTCCCCAGATGATATATATATCCCTCATTATCATTAATGCTCTCTCTAAATGCTCTCTCTCATGCTTTGCCATAAATATTCCAAGTCTTCCACACACAACGTGCTGTCAGATTCTTATGAACCTGAAGCAATTTACCAGAAAGCAATTGTTTTATCTAAAGTTATATTGCAAATCATTATTTGAATACAAGTATACTTTTATCATTGAAATAAAACGTATTTTCTTCAAAAAGTGAAAATCAAAATTCAATTACATTTTATTATGCTTAGAAGAGTAAATGATATTGTGGTACACAGAAAAAGCTATATTTAAAACATCACAATATAATTAGAATTATGTGTGAAGCACTTGAAGATTTTCGAAGGGATGCAGTTTCTTTGGATGTCTCTAATGACAGAAATTACATACATCTTGCATTTGAACAATTTAAAAGCAGAGTGACTTTATAATATGAATTTGTATGTGGAAGCATATTCATTCTCTACAGATTATCATGCCCTATTAAACTTATTCAATGTTGATTTTTAAAGTGACAAACCATTCTCTACAATCTACTCACAATTTAAATATAGTGAAAAAAATAGCTCAACAAGTATGTATTAACAACTCTTAACAATCCCCTTCCCCAGTTTTCTGGAGTCCTGAAAAAAAAATGGACTATCTATGAGTGTATTTCATTTCCTTTAATTAGATTCACTCTAAGGACCTAATCTGTGCATAAAACATAATGATAAAAAAAAACAGTAATTTTGAAACTTTAAAGTTAAATTGCTAAGGGAAATTTTTAAGAGGCACAAATTTTAGCTCAAGATTGATAATTTTGTACAGGTTGAATAAATAATTGAATTAGTATGTGAATTTAAAATTATAATTCCTGGCAAATTAATGGCTTTTGCCAAAAATCAAATATTCTCCTACAGTGAAATCCTAATAATTAAAGTCTACTGCTATTTTACCATGATACACATTACTATAGAAATGCTACTAGGTATATATTTCTAAATTATTTTATTAAGATATCATTGCCTGATATTATTTAATTCATACATTATTTTTCTTGAAATTTCTACAGTAGTTGATGCAACATTAATTGATTTGAATATAGAAAAAACACAAAATTACCCTATACCTAGAAAGACACACTAGAAGACATTAAAAAATTATGTTATTCAAAAGAAGCATTAGTTCATTTTATACAACATTCTAGATGTGTCATCAGCTGTTTCTGCTTTAGATAATTTGCTCACCCCATCTGTCACATTCCTACCACATTTTACTCCAGTTATTTCTAAAGACCTTGAAAAGCATTTTTAGGTAATAGGTATATTAAATGAAATTTCCAATCATATATAACAATCTTGAATTATTATGCAGTGATTATAATGGCATTGTATGAGGTACACAGACATTTTTATCTTCCTATTACCCTTATTTTCCCAAAAATGCCTTATGATTTAATTTGATTTTTATTTGAAGATTTATTTTACCATATGTATTATGGAAAATGTATAACTATATATGATGAGCACACCAAAATATCCATATTCTGCTTTTCTAATATATTTTGTAGAGGTAGTCACATTTTCATATACAATTTCATGCTTTGCAACTTGACCTGAGCTTGTCTTTGAAGTCAACAGAGAGCAAGGCTCAAATGACCAAGGAGATAAGGTGAGAATCCTTCCCATCCTTCTGAGGAACCTGTGCTTCTGGGTTCCTGCATCTGCCTGATTAGAGGAAAAGTCTTCAGTTTGTTAATTCTCTTTAAAGAAAGTGACATGACTGGCTTAGTGGAGATTAACTGACATGTTCATTTTAGGAGTAGGAAAATATTGTCTTAGTGTGGTTTCTCAAAAAAAAAAAAAAAAGGTAAATCTTTATTCATATCCAAGGAAAAGGCAGTTTCCTTTACAGGTAATAAAACAAACATGATGAAAATGCTGATTCATACAGAAAAATGGAAAAGAAGACTGTATCTGGTAAGCATCAAACAGAGGACACTAAATTGACTTAATAAGCCCTAAGATAAATGATAGAATGCATGAAATGCAGCGGAGGGCTATGGGAGGGCACCAATTAAGATGTTGTGTATGAAATACACAGAAATTATATATGCATTATTATAAATATTAGTTCTTAGATCCTCTACAGATATGCAACCATTTCATGGCAGTCTGGAAAAGGCTTAAAAATATCCTGACATGCTCAACAAATTCTAGAATGAGCATTTTGGGGAAATTTAAACCATAAAAATATTGTTATGTAGCATGTATATGAGATGAAAATAGGATTTTTATTTCCCTTTGTATTTGTATTCCCATCTGTTTGCTTTTGTGCATTGTATTTTATTTGTTTATTTATTATTTATTTGTTTATTTAGGTTCTTTTGAGGCAGAGTCTCCTGTAGTTCCAGCTGGCCTTGAACTCACTACGTAGACCAGCCTGGCCTAGATCTCACAAACATCCATCTCTGCCTTTTGAATGCTGGGATTAAAGGTATGCACCACCACATCTGACCCATATTATTTTAAAACAAAAACAAAAACAAAAACAAAACAAACATGGAGGAAATGATTCCTCTGTGTCAAAGCCGACCATGGTTGAGCAGGACCTTTGACTTATCTTCACATAGATGGAACTGGTAAAAGAAAGGAGCCAGGGGCTCCTCCCAAGCCCATGTGACCCCTGAGGAACAGATCCTCAAACGACCTTAAGAGTAAAAATAAATTGGTTTATCAGGGCCAACTGTATTGCCTTAAACACCCAAAAGGAAGATTAAAGGGGCCAATATAACTTCATAAGAGTCCATATGTATAGCTAAAGGCTACATAACAAGCAACAATGCCAGACAGGCGATACCTTCTTTTGAGTTATTGGTCAGGGTGGCCAAAGGGATTCCCAGATAATAACCCAGCATAGAACTAGGAAAATGAACAGCAGACCCCAATCTTATCAAAAAGAATAATGACAACTGATTACCACTAGATGGGCAACAGCTGACCCTCCTAAAACAAAGACCTCTAGATAAGCTGACTAGATTCATCAGAAGGGCAAGTAGTGGGGATTGGCTAGGGGTGCCGACAACACAGCAGACAATAGCAGGGATATGAGTATAAGGGCTCTAGGGGGGGGAGGGAGGCTATGGGAGGGTGCCAACTGGGAAGTGGGTGTATAGTCGAATAAGAGGGGTTGGGATGTTCTGTGTGATATACACACACAAAAGAAAATCAACAAATTTTTCTAAATGTGTTATATTTGAGGAGGAAGCATGGAAATTTATGTCATACTAATTAGTAGAAGTGATAAACACTACCGTTGAAATCCACCCGATGACTTCATAGACATACACAGGCACCAAGGGTCCAAGTGCAACCGATTATGACTAGTAATAATCAGATACATACAGATTAGAGATGCATGCGCCAACATCTCAGTGTTAGTAGCAAAAACAATGAGTCTTTCTGCAAGGAACAATAT
>NW_008358101.1:667145-669415 GCF_000622305.1 Nannospalax galili
TCTGTCTTAATCGTAATATCCAATATTTGAGGAGAGTCCAGGAAATTCATTCATAAGCTCTTTTTATTTAATTTTGCAAAGTATTTTAATATAATATGTTAGTAAGATGCTGTTGAGGCTGTCATGATGGACAGAGAGCAGAGGAAGTAACTTTAAAGTAACAGCTTGAAATATTCAGGCAATATACCCCAAAGGTATATTTAATCTATATGTTTGTACCTTACACACAACTTTGCAGACCTCTCTATCTCCAGAGAGACTAGACCTCATTCACACAGAGCATCATGGAAGCAGCCTCCCTTGATGCTTGCTGTGGCACTGGCTGCCAGGCATCCTTGAGATTGTGAGTGTGGGGAGTGAGTGTGTGGATGTGTAAAAGCATGTTCTGTGGACAAATGTGCAAAAAGGAGTGTGTGAATCCATGTGACTGTGCAGATTTGTGCTGTAAACCTGTGCATGAAGGCAAACCTGTGCTCGAGAGCAGACACACAGAGCATGCCATGGGAGCAACTCAAAACTGGGCAAGTGGAAAAAGCACATGGCCTCCTAATTCAAAATCACATGGTGAAGGTCTGCCATCACTTAGGGTACTGTCATAAGCGCTTTTTACTTAGGCTCTAGCTCCTGTATCAATTCATACCTAATTGCTCAAATTCTGTCAGTCCCTTGTGCCCTATGTGGTACAGAGGCTAGTGGGCATGTGGACTTTAAAACCCCTTCTTTGACTCCTTCACTTATAATGTTTCTCCCACCCTAGTCACAAACACTTGTTTCTTGGCTTTTCTTTAGTGAGTCCTTATATCAAAGTTGTTGTGGGATTGTCCTATGTATCAATCACACTATGTGCATTGCTGTACTGTGTGTAGGGACCCAGTCTACCCCCCACAGACAGGAGTAACTCCTCCTCCCACTCTAAGCATACCAACTCTGCTTCAGATTCTGTCTGCTTCTATTCATGCACTATCACCTTCAGGTCATTTCCTTTTGCCTTTATTTTCTTGTTTTATGATAATTTCCTTTGTGGGAGTTGTTCATTCATTTCTTTGTGTCAAACCTGGAACCCAGCCTTTCATTACTATTCTGCTGGATGCATATTCCAAAATAACCTCCAGTTTTCTTCTCTGAAGCTCTCAAGCAATTTATTTAAGGAAATATCAATGTTAAGATAACATCACTGTTGTCCTTTAATCTAATTTTAGAATTTCAGAGTAACTGCAACACACAAACATCCTGGGTTTCATCCTCTTCCGTGGAAATGATCTGACTAGAATGTTTCTATTGCAAACGTATCTCTCTAATCTTCCGCTTCTCATAGAAACAAGAGGTTTAATTCATTTTTCACTCCATTACCATTGTTAATTCACTCCCCAGGACTTAATAATTGATAATGATGTTCCAGCAATTACTAGATTCAGAAATAAAGAACTAAGAACTGAATTTTGTTGTTTCAATTTAATTTGGAAAACAGATTTGTAAGTGAATAAATTAAAAGCAGTTTTAAGATTTGTATGACAAGAAATCAGTGAGGCTAGTGACAAGAGAATTATGTCTAGTTTGAGGTGAGAACTAATCTTTATTGAAGATAATGACATTTGAGTGAGAATGTGAATAATTACTAAATACTTAAAGATAATGTTTGAGGCAAAGAACTTTTCAACCAAATTGAAGTTTATAGAAACTAACCCTTATTCATGTTTTACCCTTATTTTTCTCTCTTATTTTAAACATTCTAAGCATTCGGTGTCTTAAAGTTTATATTTTTCCTGTTTACTATTTTCAGAGTAGATATATCTCCATGTCTGATATATGTGGTATATGGAGTGGTTATATATGGGGGTGTGCGGATCTCAGGGCACCAGCTGCTGGGCATGGCACCAGTCTCCCACACGCCGCTGGGGGGGGGGTTCCGGCATCGCGTCGTTGTGGGTCTCTGCTACCGGGGCTGGCCCGGTCGGGTTCCATCCCAATCCACCGTGCACTCTCTCTCTAAGTTCGGGACCGTCAGCTGCCGGGTCATCAGGGGAGGTGCAGGACGGCAAAAGCTGGATTTCCGTGAGTCGGTTTACGAAGAGACAGCTCTCTCCGGGAAGGCTGGATCGTAGGCAGTAAGACACAGAACTCAGCTCAGTCAGTGGTACAGCCCCTTTATTCAGTGACTCAGCTCAGCTCCAGGCCTTAGGGATCAAGCTTTGATTATTGAGAGAAAACCAGGATACTTTATACTGTGGGGGTAGTGGTGAAAGCCTTAGCTGATAGGTACTTTTAGGATG
>NW_008358101.1:669473-671192 GCF_000622305.1 Nannospalax galili
AAAGCTGGCAGTTCCAGAGCCGGAGGCCATGGCTACTTCAAAAGATGAGTCAGGAAGATGCCGGGAAGGCACCCTGCTGATAAAAGGAGTCTCTGCATATGAAGCCGAGCCCATAGGCTATCCGGACATGGAGAGACTGCTACTTTACACAACAGGGGTCCCCAACAGTTATAGGGCTGTGCAGAGATGTATGATGCCAAATGGATAAAATTCATCCTCCATCCTTAACTTTGCAGTAGGAAAAGTCATTGATAAGTCACTTGAATAAGGTCATGGAAAAACCTGTTCGCTAGAAAGATGGTAATAATAACTCTGCTGGAAGCATGAAGAATTAATCTGGAAAGGAAACCTTGTGGACAAAGAGCTTCTAAAGCTTTGGAAGAGTGCTTACAAGGACCTGAAGCACAACAAGGGTGATGGGTACTGAAATTTCACAAAGTGCTGGGGAAATAGCATGCAGTATTGTGGGTCACATCTGCATGTAAGAAACATCAGCAAAATGATTGTAATTACTTTAAATAAACAGGAAAAGGAAACTTTGAATATAGAGGAATGCCATGTTCTAAGACAGCAGAATGGGGGCTATCTGGAAGAAAGGAGGTAGCCAAAGAAGGGCAGGGGATATGGGGGAGTGCAGCAGAGGGGAGCAATGAAAAACAAACTATAGTGATATGTGAGTATGAAAATACCATAAAGAAACCCATTACTTTGTATGCCAGCCCAGTACATTGACCTAAAAGGCATAATAAAGAGAAACTATGCATTTATTCATTACTGAATTTGATCTATGAACTGCAAATTATGGCTTCTATATGAATTAGGAAGGTTAATAACCAATAACAACTTGCTGTTTTATTTTCACTTTTCTGCTGTTTGTTTCTTTCAGACAGAGTCTTCTTATGTCCTCCAGACTGAACTTGAGCTCACTATGAAGACCAAGATGGTCTCTAATTCACAGAAATCTGTCTGCAGATCAGACCCGTGGAGCAAGTAGTTTTATTCACTGAGTCATCTAAGAAATCAGTTTCCTTGTTTCTTTTATTCATACTTTTTGTTGTTGTTTGTTTGATTTTTATTTGGTTTTGTTTGTTTCTTTGGGGGGGGCGTGTTTGGTTTTTTGAGAAAGTTCTCTCTGTATTCCCATTTGACCTGGAAATCACTATGTAAACCACTGCCTCCCTCTGCTTCCCAAGTGCTTTGATTAAAGGCATGTGCCACCAAGCCTGACCTTCCTTGTTTGTTTTCAAATACTAATTTACACTTTTTTTCTCGGTTCACCTATGCTTTTATCCGAAAAGTTCTACATAATTTGCATACATCCATCATCATAGTTTTGAACTGACTGATAAAATGTTTTCTTCTTTGACTCTGGCTACTTAAACTGTAAAAAGGCCCTAATGTCAATGTTGAGTGTATTTGCTTTTCCCATGGATCAATCCTAACATTCAAATTGAAGCTTAGTCACTGAAGTTCCAAAATGAGGCATTCTAACTTGCACTTCATACATGACATTATTCAGGTTCAATAGTTTGGCAATTTGTGGAATACTGGCATAGAGTGATAGCTGTGAAATCGGGTTAACTTTTTTTTCATTGAGTCATAGTTTCTCTTAAGTCAAAAATTTCATAATGCATAGCATTTAATATATATATATATATCTTCTGGATGATGATAATTATGATTCTCCTGAATATGAAAAATAACAACTGAATCTATGAG
>NW_008358101.1:671226-681433 GCF_000622305.1 Nannospalax galili
TAAGCCAAATTAAAAAAAAATCAAAACTGTGTTTATGGTAGATTTTAACTCTACATTGGGAAAAAAATATCAGCTAGCTCATTGTAATGATAATCTAGAGGAATAATTTCTCAGACTACACAATTAAAAAAAGCACAATAAATGGGATTTTAGTTGTCAATTTTCATACTCTGACCATGGTTTAAACTCAAATGAAACATCAATGAATACACTAAGAGTTCTATAAATTAATAAATGAAAACCAGGATAATTATACATTTTTAATTCTTTATATAAAATAGGTCAATGTAAATAGAGTACTGACATTATCTCCCACAATTAAAATGTGAAATTTAAAAATGATAAATACAAAAGCTTCTCAAAAAATTCTGAAATTATGCTACAAAACTCATCAATGTACATAGGATTCAGTTTAAAGCACAGATTACATTGTTGACTCCTGTATGTCTACATCAAGTTAATATACATCTATTCACTTAATCAAATTGTTTTTTTAAATTTCTTTATAACCTAGCAGTATAATTTCTGGGTAAAATATTATGAGTATTATTGATCATATAATTCAACTCTACTAATAATGGTGGCTATTATTTTTGAATTTTGTAGTAGGAAGCAAAAGCAAGCTCAATGAAGCAACTCTCTTCTATTTGTAGATAATGAAGTATTTTCAGTAATGGCCATCAATATTAGATTAAAGTTTCCTTCATAATGTACTGGAGCTCTGTATTTTCAATATTTGCACCCTCTTATGATATGCAAATGCAGTCATACCAAGTGTTTGATATGCCTCTACACTTTGCAAACCAGTGAAAATGAATTGTGATAGCATACAATATTAGTAATGAATGTGAGAAAATGACTTATATAATATTGCTTTCACATTAGGGGTCTCAAGCCTCAATTCTGCTGCAAATATTCTTATAGGTGTGCACATAAGCAGAAATATAGACTCCTAATTTTCCTTCTTTTCTAAACTGGTCCTTCTCTCCAGGCATCAGAATTATAGTCCAGCCTGGGAAAACAACACTTGCAAAAACAAAGACAGAATCCAAATATAAGTTAAATCTAAACTTATTCCTCCAAAGTGATTGAAATTTAGGAGACGGTGGAAATATAGCTGGTTTTCATGGCTGTGTATTTTTCTTTCAGTTTTACAGAGTATACTAGGTTCCTAAGGAGAAATGCATACAGATTCATTCTGACAAAATACTAAAGAAATGTTATTGTGTGACCAAAGGTAGGATACAACTTCCCCTTTAACAATCCTAACAGTTTTACAGACAGAAAACCTATAATCATTTCACCACAGTGTATATTTACTAGCATTCCACATATAGTATTTTAGCTATTTTATTAGGCAAAATTTGAAGCCATATACTATGGGTCCTCAAAACTATCCAAAACTGCAGAAGCCACAGCTCTCCAAAATACAGTCTCTCTTAGCTTCCTTGAAAGTTAGGAAAAGAAATCTTCCACTCGAAATGACTCTTTATAATCATTTCACCACAGTGTATATTTACTAGCATTCCACATATAGTATTTTAGCTATTTTATTAGGCAAAATTTGAAGCCATATACTATGGGTCCTCAAAACTATCCAAAACTGCAGAAGCCACAGCTCTCCAAAATACAGTCTCTCTTAGCTTCCTTGAAAGTTAGGAAAAGAAATCTTCCACTCGAAATGACTCTTCAATGTCTTCTCTCGATGTATTCTAATTTGCCTCTCCCCGGAAATTTTGTGTTGCTCAACGAATGAAGCATCACATATTTCAATTATGTTTCCTCCTAACAGTTCTGAAAGAAAAGGCCAGTTATCAGTTTTGTTTCATTTCCTCCTGTGGCCAGTCTAATCTGGGCAGTAGTGGGTAGCTAGCAGCATCCATGCTACACAGCTGCTAATGTAGAAGACACTCTCCTGTCAAGTTCAGTCTTCTGAACTTCAGGATTCTTGCTCCAGGTACAGTGATGAACTTCTGTCAAAAGAAGCGTGCTGGCTGACTCCTGGCTTTCAGATAAAAGGAAGACTTTAAAGAATCTATATAAAAATCCTTGCCCTGTCACACTGCAGTATTCAAAAATATTGTCCCCTATACCTTCCCAAGACAGTTAAGATTATTCAGTCACCAAGATCATAAGCACACATCCACACTCATCTTCCCTACTCACAGTTTTGCAGTGTATAACTTGTAGTGCAAGACACTCCATAGATTAAGGGCAATGGCAGGCAAAATGCTGGTATGCTGAGGTGGAAGACGGAACGGCTATGGCTGGCTGCTTAATCCTCATCAAGAATAAGTGTGTACCCTTGAGTGATGAGAGAGGCAAATTGGAAGATAATAAAGAATGTGAAGAAATTTAATTTTATATACCAGTTCTATAAAAAGAAAACAGATGAATAAATTTGTATCTAAAGGGTCCATTTTATATCTAATACAGGCAGAATGTGTTTATGAAAAAACAAATCTACCCTTCTCTAGGTATGTGTTGGTGATTGTGAAATTCAAGTCTAGTGCACCAGAGAATATGTCCTGTACCCCTATTTGTGCCTCCCTCAGAGATTCAGGAGCTTTATGTACATTTAGATTCCTCACCAGTACTCAACCTTTCCTCTAAGGCACATGGAGAAATAACATTCTCCTCCACCTCTGGCATTAAATGCAGCCATTAGATGTACTTTGGGAAGTCACTTATGAATAGAGAGACATGAATCATTTTCAGGCAGAAAGATTACCCAGTGCTTTGAGACTTTTCCTGAATTCTCTTCCTCAGCTCAGTGGCTGCAATAATCTCCTGATGGTGTAGGTTGTTACTTTTCCATCACCTAGCTTAACCCCAATGATCTACAGGCCAAATTCTTTGTAAAAGCTGTTTGATTTATATCTGGATCTCTGTCTAACAACATCCCAAATTAGAGAAAGTGCTTTCTGAAACTATTGGTGCATCATCATTTCCATAATTAAAACAGGTATAGGGCAAGTGAGTAGATGGGAACATTTGCTGTCCTGGATAATAAGGTCACAGGAGAAAAGCAAATCACTACAGAGTGAAGTGGTCAGCTAAGTGTTTGCTAATCACTCTGCACTTATAAGAGTACAATTTACATACTGTATTCGGTTACCCCAAAATAGCTACCCTCTGTTCAACCAGTTGGACAGGAATTTTACCTTTGATTCCCTACCCTTTTCTCATGAAGCAAAAGAAAAAATATAGGAACTGGAGAAAAAGCTCAGTAGTTAAGAGCACTGGCTGCTCTTGTAGAGGATCTGGGTTCGGTTCCCACCACCCACCTCACAGTTCACAACAGTTCATAACTCCAATTTCATGGTATCTGACATCCTCTTCTGGTCTCTTGGGCATTGAATGCATATAGTGCACTTACATGTATACAAAACACTCAGAAACATAAAAATAAATAAATAAAATATTTTAAAGAGAAAAACATAAAGCAATAAGGAATGACTGGTTAGGTTAGTTTAACACAAAAATGTTAACCAATTATTATCTGTTGGGGACCTCTGTTATGCAAAGTAGAAGCCCCTTCACATCCGGACAGCTCATGCAGCTTGGGGTTATGTGCTGGGCTCCTTTCATAGCAGGGTGCCTTCCTGGCATCTTTCCTGACTCTCCTTTTGAAGTGCCCACCACAAATGGTCACACAAACATGGCCTCTGGCTCTGAAAGATACCATGCTTTTTCCTGTGTAAATTTCAGGCAGTCAGCAGTCTGGCAGAAACCCACTTCCATATGTAAATAGAATGCCTCACAAAGTATCTAACAGCCAAAGCTTTTACCACTACCCCCATGGTGTAAATATCCTAGTCTTCTCTCAATATTGGGGGCTAGAAACGGAGCTGGAACTTGAGCAGGAACTGGGTCACTGAGACTTGGAATAAAGAGCTGTAGACTGAGTCTGTGTCTCCTGCGTGCAATCTAGTCTCCCCGGGTGGCAGCATTCCTCTGTTACTGACTTGTGGACATTCCTAGCTTTCACCGTTCTCGTACTCTTCCCGCGTGGTCCAATGGCCAGTGGACCTCGCTTCCTGAGGAAAGTACATGGGTGAATTAAGGGCGGGATTCGGCTGGACAACGCTCCAGCAGCAGAGGAACTTTCAGCACCGGAGCGGCGGACAGAGACACGCAGGACCCGAAGCAGATGAAAAGCCCGCGGGACACCCGCCGCAGCTCCCAGAAAGGCGCGGCCAGAGCCAGACCCGCGCCGCGACTCACCAGGTGTGGCGGGGACCTCGAGATACCCGCGCACCCCACGCCTTGGGCCTAGAGCGACCCCTATAATTATCTATGTGCTGAAAATCAAGGTTACTATTCTATACCTTCTTTATGTTTCTATGAAAGAAGTGTATTGGGAATTGGTTGAATAGACAGGAAATGAAAGGCAGCAAAGAAGGGGTTGCTGAGGGCATTTCCAAGTAGAGTCTGACAGAAGACCAAGGGATTATTGTGAGGCAAAAGAATCTGTACTTTAATGGAAATATGGTGGTTGCTTTGTGATGAATGGATTGGTAGAATGAAAAAGGATCAGCAGAAGGACCATTTGGAAATCTATTGTAAAGACTAAGAATAATTGTCTTTTGGGCATAAGAGAACAAATTTGGCTCAATTGAAATTAGAGATTAGTGCTGTGACTAGCTTCTATCAGAGAAGATACTCCAGAAAATGACAGTTAATGCAAAATCCCATATTGGCCAAAGTGCAGAGGATACATGATATATGCTGTGCTGGACCCCCTTCGAGGCTCAAAGAAAATCTTAGAAGAAGTGCAGAAAGACTCTCAGGGGAAGTTATTGGTTGTACACCCAAAAGATGTCTCCTGGACATGATACAGCTATTGTACTCAGGAACTCACTGCAGCTGTGGTTATCTGCATATGATATGCACAAAATTGGGTCTTTCAACAATTCATTATGACCATGGGAGGGGCCATGAGATCCTAGCCTTCCAATACTGACTATTGACCATAAAAGCTCATTCAAATGGGATGTTACCTTTTTCAGTAGTTAGACCACAGATAAATTGTCCTGGATACATTTATAATCTCCCTCAACCTCAGGGCAAGTAATTCATTAAACTCAATGGGTCTGTTGGCACCAGCATTCTGGCCTGTATCTTAACTGCCTTTTCTAGGGCAAGGTGCAAGCAGCATTCTGTTGGGGTTTCTTCAGCCATTTTCTAATAGATTATTTAATTTTTTTTTTCTCCTGTTGAGATTGAAAGCTATCTTGTCTAAATAAATCCTTAAGTTTACTAAAAGCAAAAACAAGCAACAAACAAAACCTCTGCAGGGCACACAAATGAAGACATGAAACTAGGAGTGGGCTTGTAAAGAAAGTCTCAAGAGCGGGAGATGGCAGAGGGGACTGGAGACTGAAAATGACTCAGTGCTGCTTATATAAAACTCTGAAGTCTGAAGAGTTAAGAAAGTTAAAAAAAAGTTAAAAATAATTAGATTTTTTAGGTAATTTAAGAAATAAAGATATTTCCGGTAATTTTCTGCCCAACCAAGTTGTCTTTGAGATATTCAATGCATCGTATCCAAAGATGAAAAATGTATCCTAAATGTGAAAATGCAAAAGAACAAAATTTACATCCCAAGACAAAAATCTATGAAATTGCTTCACTTTTTGCCATGATGAGTCACCAACAGTGAGCTCTAAGGTACCACTTAAGACTTCAGGGATGTCATCCAATTTAGAAATAGGATGAATGCTAAACACATGTGAGCTTCTTCTAGTAAATACCAAAAGCTTATAGTAAGAAACCACCAACTGAAAGCTTGACTCTAAGAAACACAGCAGTAAAACTTGTGTCTCAGCCATTTCCCAACCCAACAAAATAAATCCCACATCTGCTAATTTTGATATGCTTGAATCATTCCCAGATGCCCAAACATCAGTGGCCCTCACTCAGTCAGACCTCTCTGTCATACTACCCCAGTGATTCCTCCACAATCAACTTCCCATCCCTAACCCTGTCCAGGCACTCCATAGATATTTGTTTCCTTCTGATAAGAAGATTCAACTTGCTCAATTTCTTAGACTTTCATATATTTTCTTTGCTTTAGGTCAGTTATTTTCAGCTCTTGATTCATGTTGCAAACAGTGTTGGATGTTAAAAACAAAATCCAATTCTGCTCAGTACTCAGACCAGTAACACTAGAAACTGTAGGGGTGGGTTATTGAGTACGGCTAATTGTAAAACTCTCCCAGATATATGTGAAATGTTTTTGCTTTTTGGCTCAACTCTATCACTTGAAACATTTATTTTTATATTCAATTATGGTGTTGTATCTATTTTTATATAGTTACTAATTCATAAATATTTGGACTGCTTTCAGTTTAAGCTATCAAAAATGAAACTTGTGGAAACCGACATACAAACAAAAACAAAAAAGAAAAAGCAAAATAGAAAATGAAATTAATTTTCTTCAGAAAAGAAGCCTACTCTACAGCCTCTGAATTTAGGATTTTCTCTTATCCATCATCTGTATCAGGGGCAGGAGACTGAGTGTGACTCCTCTTGGCTCTGCAGTCTGAAAGGGCATCACTTGACTTTCCATTGAAAGGAGAAAAATGGTTCTTTAAGGTGTATGTTTTCTCTATATACCATTGCACTTGAAGCAATTACATGCGTTGTTTGAACTTTTCCTTAACCTGCCATATGGGCTCTGATCAGCATTCCTGGGAGAGATGAGGGAATCTACCACTCTTGGGACACCATTATTCTGCTCCTGGGCCACCTGTGAGGAGCAGTGACCCCTTTTCTCCTTCAGCTCAGCTGCTTACTCTCTCATTCTTTCCTTAGATTCATTTTCTTGTTAATGGATTTTTTTTCCTTTCCTCATCTTTCATCAATTCCAACGAAACCAGCATTTTGTAGAGAAGAATCCACACCACCTCTTACTTGTCCCTTATCCACAAGAAGCAAGACAAGTCTGGATGCCTTGTTGTAAATGTCTGCTCCCTTTCTATCTTCTGTGCCAGGCTCTGCTCCTGTGCCTTCACTTCTCCTGACAATCTTCTGGTCACCTAGGCCCACTACTCTAAGTCCATGGATTCTTCAGGACACTGTGGGCTTTGCCTACCTTGAATTTCCTATAAGGGATTTTCATAGCTTCACTTCTGATCTTGTCATCCTGGGTGGAGAGTATGCTGATGTGTGGATTCTGGCATTCCTGGTATCTACAGAGAGCAATGAGTCCAATACCTACAAATTGTGGCTCATGTGACTGCTGTTGGTGACCACAATTCCTGTTCATGTTGATCCTGATAGACCCAAAGTCTACATTCCCAGTTAAAAACAAATGTCTCTATCTGGGCCTTTGGAGGGAACATGTATTTCTCAGCTAGGAAAGGGTTAAAACATTATTAAAATATGGCTAAATTAGAAGTTTAAAAATAGTTTCAAATATTTATAGATGAGTGATAAGGGCAAATTCATTTCCTCAGACCCTTTTCAGTAGTTGACTTGCTTGTTTCTTTTTACTTATGCTACTACTGTGCCTTTACACATATGTGATACATTTTGTGGTGATTGTTTTAAATATTAAAGCAATTCAGGTTGTTGTTCACAAACCTCAAGAACCCTAGCTGAAAATATAAAGTACGATACAATTTATTTAGATCATTTTCATTTCCTATTTAGTTTTCCTTTTGTTTTAATTGAGTTTTCTTGTTTGTGTCTGCTGCTAATTTGTTTTTGTTTCTGACCTCCAAAAAAAAAAAAAAAAAAAAAACCAAACAACAACAACAACAACAAAAACCTACAAAAACAAAATTGAAAGAAAAGGTTTTTTACAACACACAGTATATCTAAACTTTAAAGTTATTGTAAATAATCTTAGAATAAGAATAGTTATTTGTCCTATTGAAACAGGGTCTCCCTATAGCCCCAAATGGCCTAGAACTCGCTATGTAGACCAGACTGGCCTCAAACTTACAGAGATCTGCCTGCCTCTGCCTCCTGAGTGCTGGGATTAAAGACGTGTGCTTCCATGCCAAGCATTTATGTTTTCTGTTTTTGCAGTGCTGGGATTGAATTTAGGATCTCAGGCATGCCAGGCAAGTGTTATACCACTATGGAAATGTAATAAGAATAGGAGGTACAAATTACCTGGACAGTTAGGGTAAAAAGACCCCAAAAGAAAAAAATGGCCAGTTTCTTTTATGACTAAAAGCCATTGGGCCTCTTAACAGCCTGGTCTGTGTCAAAGTCCAGAAATGCCAGAAGCATTTGAGAGCTCTTGTCTAATTACTAACAATTTAAAGATTACCTTTTGGGGGTGGGGAGCTATTAGAGTTCATGTTCTTTTACAGGTTTCTCACTATGGCAGAGAGGAAGGGCAGAAACACTTCCACCTTAACTCAGGCCTCTCAAGGTCCAAGAGAAGTCCCACCCCATCCTTGTCCCCCTCTTGTGGGAGCAGACACTGCCGGTTCACTGCCTCTGATGCCTCAGTCCTAGACATGGGTAATAAAAAAATTTAGACTTCTAAGCTCTCAGACAGACATCAAACATCTACAGGACACCGTCGGGCAGTTGGAGAGACAGGTTGACTCCCTAGTTGAAATGGTGCTACAGAACAGAGGGGCTGGACCTACCATTCCTGAAGAAAGGTTACTCATACATGGCCTTAGGTGAAGCTTGCTGCTTTTATGAGAACAATTTGGGTTTTTCTGGGCTTCTGGAAATAATCTTAACCTTTACAGTGAGCCCATTCTTCTAAATGTCTAACAGGATGTAAGAGATGTCTAAATGCTATCAAAATAATAGTTCTGAGGACACAAAATGAGCTGCTAAATCAGAGTGAGTCATGCCCTAGAGCTAGTGGGGAATGTAACAGTCCCATAAGTTTAACTGGTCAAGACTATAGAATCTAGTCTGTTAAAAGACCCACCTTTCCAGTTTCACTAGTCAATCATTTGGTCTTAGGACCATCCCTAGGAAGGGAGGTTCATCTTAAGTTATGCTAAATAGATGGGCAGAATACCTAGTGCATTAATGAGATAATGAAGTTTTCTTGCCTAGAATCCTGCCTCCTAGCACAGAACTTCTGAATCAACCACAGTCAAGTAGTCTGTGAGTCTTCCCTCTTTTCTGAATTCTTCAGAAAAGCATAATCTTTTCTTTTCTTCTCCATATCCCTTTTCTAAACAGGCCTTCTTTAAGGTGTTGGGCTGCCCCTACCATCTTGTATTTCTTTACTTTCTCTAAAGCTTCCTCTCCCAGCCTTGTGACTGCCAGTCAGCCATGTGTCCGACCCCATGCAGGCTGCAAACCTGCCTTACTTCATGGCTTTCTTTCCTTCTTCTCACCATTCTCCTCCTCAAGGCAGCTGTCAAGATCACCAACTAGCCTTCCCCTGAGGATTTTTCTTTAAAATTCTAATAAAATTATAAAAGCTTAAATCTTGTACCAAAGACTTTATCTTTTGAACTTTACCGTTATCTAGTTTCATCATAGTTAGGGTGGCACTCCTTAAGCTGGCTCAGAGGCTGCTGGTCCTGGTAAATAGATTTGGCTGATTTGGGAAAACAAAAACAAAAACAAAAACATAGTCACTTTTATTTCACTTTTAAAGAGTTTGGAAAATGCTTTGGAAAATGTAAGGTTCTAGGTATTGTGAAGGATGTCTCATATTCAAGTGAATTGGCACAAATCTGAGAGAGAAAATTATATAACAAATAAACATAAAATAAAACTGCAAAATACATGGCAAGGATGAACTATCAATACAATGTCAGTTCAGACTTACTCTAGAGTCACTGATGATTTACAAGATATGAGAGAGTCACCTTCTGCTTCTCTCTTTCCCAAGTCATCTTGTTTTTGTATAGGCAGGTCTTCTGAGACAGGGACCTAACTGGCTTTGAGCAACAATTATGACCTGCTTAGTAGCTTGGTACTAGATTGGTAGCATCATTGCTTGATTGATAGACACAATAAAATAAAAGTCCTAAAGGAAGTATTGACCAGAAAATTGATGACTTAGATTTCATAAATGACCTATATTAACTTGTTGTCTTTTCTCCCTGAAGCAAGTAAATATGTTGGTTTTTCTTGAAAACATTGATTATTATAGGGAGAGAAAACCATGTTTGGTCACAGTATTGTTTAACAAAGGGGGATACGAAATTGTGTTATATTCATAACACATCATACTGAGTTTTTGATTTCCTAATTTTTGATTATA
>NW_008358101.1:681498-682146 GCF_000622305.1 Nannospalax galili
CAGGTTTGAAAAACCTGTTTCCTGGTTTTGTTCTTTAAGCATGAATCACTAATCTGAAATCTTTATGCATCAGTTCTAGGATAGTAAAATGTGAACAATTACACATAGCTTGTCTTTGGTGAGCAATAACATCATAAAGTATTGGATGTTGAGCTCAGTACCTGGCATAGACATTCACCCATCTTTTAAGTCATTCAACAAATATGAATATGTGCTATATTATAGATATAATGACACATCATGAAAAAGATAATTACAAATTCACAGGAATTTCTTAAAAATGAATTCTGACAATTAGGATTATTTTGTGAATTCTCGTAACAGTACAATGTCTGTTTTACTAAAAAGAATGTGAAAATCAAAGAAAATTTTAGCCATTGTGCTTTGAAAATAAGGACACTTCTTGGCTAATTTCCAGTTCTAAATCTTTTCTTTCACTGAGAGAAAACTGAATAAAAAACATTAAGAAATATTGCTCATCCTGAAGTTAATTCCTGATAGTCATATTGAGCTGTTACTTTCCTAAAGTTGTTTCGAAACATAAATTTGAAAGATCTGCTCATGATCACATATGCCTATAGTTCCAGGACTCTGGAGGCAGAGACAGGAACAGAAAAAGTTGAAGGACTAATTGAGTTATATAGAAAA
>NW_008358101.1:682186-702257 GCF_000622305.1 Nannospalax galili
AAAGTTAGTTGGACTCAATCATTTTTAGAAATTGATGAAAACAGCACAGTTGTGCATACTTAATTTGTATTTATAGCCCACAAAATAGGTCTTAAATGTTTTGTTTAATCAGTCCAATTGCAATACTGATAAATGAGATTCACATTTATATTTGTGCTTATAACATGCACATCCACATTACTGTTAAGTAATATATATGTTATTGTTAAGTAATATATATGTTATTTCTCTGAACTACATCAATGTGCATTAAAACATAATGAAATTTGCTTTAACACAAAAATTGAAAAGGCAGTCTTACCAGAAGGGGCTATGATTTTTTAACCAAAATCACACAGGCCTTCTACATCTCCGAAAAATGGCACTGACCAAGAACTTAATTGTTCCTGTAAATGCTCTGTGAAGTGTTTGAATAGTGTAATTTATTTACTTAAAAATTACCAATATGCATGTGCTCATGCGGCACACACCTCCTTTGTATTCAACTATGATTTAATGGTTTCTTGCACAAAACTAGTCTAAGCCAATTAAAAAGCAAATAAATAGTCTCAGTGGAGGGTAAATACCCTTCTCTTCCTTCATGAAGCATGTGTGCACCAGGTAGATAAGATGTTGTCAGTCTGTTACAATCTCAGAGAATCCATCCTGCTCCATCCCCAGTAGCAGAAATGCTTTAGCACTTTGAACAATTGTGGAGGGTCATTTGTCTAAGTTGTGGCTATACCCCAGGGGAAGAAAAGCCATAGTATTTCTTGCAACACATTAATCTTGACATGAAAATAATGGAAAGTGTCCCAAGAGGGTCACCATTTAAACAGGCTTTCTTTAGAGCTTAATTCAACTTCCTTTCCCCTTCAGACATTTGAAATAGAACAGTATATGATGTTATTTTCTTATGCAACATGAAGCAAAGACAATTGCATTGGCGTTTTCCACTGCAGACTCTATGTTGTCTTCATAAAAGAATTTGAGACTGTGAATACACACAGGGGCTTCGTGCTCTGACCTCCATTGCAATTCTTGGCTCCCCCAGTTTCTAGTTGTTTAAAATTGTATTTCTATGGCATGAAACTATGGTGGGTGTTACAATTAAGGTGTTAAAGACAGAAAGTCATAGATACAGTGTACAACTCCCCTTTGACTTCACAAATGTACTTTCAAGAATATATGCTTATATTTTCTGGTCTGTATAATTACTATATAAACATGCCTGTGTAATAAAAATTCCATCTCAGTTTTTAAAATGTTTAACTACTCACATATTTAGGGTAGCTTCTTTCTGTCTATGATCTAAAATAACTAATTAAAAATTCTGTTTCCTTCCTTCCTTGCCCTAGTTATATATAGTTCATTGCATAATCTAGATACCAACCCTCTGTAGGATATGAAACTGGTAAATATTTTTCCCATTCTATAGACTGCTTTTTCAGTTGCATGACAATATCCTTTGCTGTACAGAATCTGTGGTTTCATGGGATTCCATTTATCTATTGTTGGTCTTCCTACACTTTCAGGGTGCTGTTTAGCAAGTCCTTTCCAGTTCCAATAAGCTCAACCTCACTTTCTCCTCCTCTTTTGAGGTATCAGGACTTATGCTGAGGTCCTTGATCAAGTTGGAGCTGAATTTTCTGTGTTGTGAGAGATAGTGATTTAGTTTTATTCTTCTACATGTATATATGTGTATTGACTAACAGCATTTATTAAATATGTGGTCTTTTTTCCATTGTGTATTGATAGCCTTTAAAAAAAATCAGGTGAGTACAGGTGTGTGGAATAATACCTCAATTTTCAATTATATTCTATTGATGAATATATCTATTTTTATGCCAATACAGTGCTATTTTTATTATTTTATGTCTGTACTATAGATAGTTTGAAATATGATTTGGCTATCCTGGGTTTTTGTTTCCATATGAAATTTGAGATTATTTTTTCAATCTATGAAGTATTGTGCTGAAATTTTATGGAAACTGCATAGAATCTGTATATTTCTTATAGTAGGATGTTCGTTTTCACAATATTGACCTACCGATCCATGAGCATGGGAGGTCTCTGTGTATTCTGGTACACTCTTCAGTTTTTCAGTTTTAAAATGTTATGTTATTTAAGTCATTCACTTCCTTGGTTAGTTTTTTCCAAGATGTTTTCGAAGCTATCCTAAATGGATATATTTCCCTGATTTACTTCTCAATATATTTTTTATAAATGACGCTTCTGATTTGTGCATGTCAATTTTGTATCCTGCTACATTGTTGACTATGTTTATCAGCTGTAGGAATTTTTTGGTTGAAATACAAATGGCTGAGAAACATTTTCTTTTTAATTTCAGCATTCTTAGATATATAGGAAATGCAAATTAAAACTACTTTGAGATTTTTTAATCATACCTCAGTAAAAATGGCCTATCAAAATAACAAATAAATAAATAAATAAATAAATAAATAAATGACAAGAAAGAGGGTCTTAGGTATGGGAAAATGGAAACACTTATTCTTTCTGGTGGGAATGCAGACAGATGCAAGTACTATGTAAATTAGTGTGGGGTCTCCTCAAAAAGTTACATATAAATCTACCGTATGACAAACCTATATGTTTGGCCATATATCCAACATAGTCTATATCATAACACACAGTGTCTCCCAATTGGCTAGTTCCTCCAAGGGGGGGGGTGGACTGCCATGGAGCATGGACTACTGAGGGACTGCTGGGAGCCATCTTGGGACGGAAGCCGTGAGCAGCGGGTAGTGCGCATGGTGCAAAGAATGCACAGCTGTGCAGCAGCTCAAGGACAGAGTGGACTGACTCTTGTGGACCTGGAGCAAGATTGCTGGCCCTGGAGGCATGAGCAAATGCTAGCAGTGACTATGGGTGTGGCGTGGTCTGATATGGCCAGCTCTGAGCTGCTGCACAGGGCTAGGCACCGGGTACTCATTCCTTTGCAAGTTAATAAATGCACATAAAGATATGTTATATGGTTTGCTTGACAAAGCAGGAAACCCAGAGGGGATTCTGGTGACACAGAGATACCTGCTCATTCATGTTTATTTCTGCTCTATTCACAATAACTAGGCAAAGGAAACAGCCTAGATATCCATCAGCTGATAGATATGAAAATATCTATTCATTTGTTGATAGAAACAAAAGTATATAGTGCAAAGGTATGTGGATGAATCTGGAAGCAATATTCCTGAGTGGTGTAACACAATCCTTGAGAGGCAAACTTCACATCTTTTTCTCTCATTGTAAATGTTAATCTGAATCTTTAGATATTTTTATTTCATTTCACAAAACTGTAGAGGTTAGGAAATTAGTAAGTTCTATGGTGGGGCAGGTCATCAAAGAAGGGACTTTAGAATGTGGGGTTATGTGGGTAAAGGGAAATCATGAATAGGAAGAGTTAAACGGGTGGGAGAAAGAAGGGCAGGGTAGAGGGGGGAATGTGGGGAGGAAAAACTACCAGTAAAGCTCTTTTGAAAGACTCATAAGGAAATCTATCACTGTAGAAACTTCCTAAAATATATACATACACATAGAGAGAGTTTAAATGGAGTTAACCTACAACAGGGTAACAATGACCCTACTATACAATTCAGGCTAACAAATAAAATGCTGTGTCAGGAATGTTATGTCTTTTAGAGTTTGTGCCTAGTGGAGTCCATAGACATCCCAAACATTACAAGCTATTTCCATGCTCCTTAGCCTCCAGAACTGTATTACTGAACATGCCTCATACTTAGAAACAGAACATGGAGCTATCAAATCAGTACAGACCTGGAACCTTCATATCTACTGGTTAGCTTTCATAATACTGGAAGGTGCTACATACACTATAGGAAGACAAAAGTAACCAACAATCTTATCCAGCTGTGAACTCTGGGAGCTGCTTTACTGCTTCACTGATGACCAGCCTGGCAAAAGATGCCTTCTGGTAAAATAGGCATAAATGTTATGGGAGTAACAAAACACTTTCTGAATGCATTTAATGCTTACTCCACAAGATGAAAACCATACCTGGCACTGTTACTGAGGCCAAAAACCTTCAGATAGAGACGTCATAAGCACTAGGGGAGAACCCAATATTATTCTGCTGAGTGGCCATATTATTATGCTGACTCCTAGGGACATTGTTATACTCATAAAGCACTGTATCTCAGGACTGGAGAAATGGCTCAGTGATTAAAAGAACTGGCTGCTCTTCCAGAGGACCCGGGTTCAATTCCCAGAACCTACATGGTAGCTAAAAGTCATCCATAACTCCAGTTCCAGGGGAATCTGATGTCCTCTTCTGGCCTCCAAGAGAATTGCATGACGCAGGTACATTTACATACATGCAGGCAATACACACATACATATAAAATAAAATAATAAATAACATTAATAAGAAATAAATGAGTGTATCTCTCAACCCTCATCAGAGAAGCTTCTTTTGACAGTAGAAGGAGAATAACACAGAGACCCACAACTGATCGACTAAGAGACTAAGAGACTCCAGAGCACTGTTGGGAGACACTATTCCCTGGGGACATGAAGACTCACTTCAGATAGGGAACTAATGTTCTAATGTCAGACTAAAGTCCAACTTGGTGAACTAATGAGTTTTATTGGGGTTACTTACGGGATATGAGTGAGGGGTTACTGACAGGAGCAGAAATGAATCAAAGACGGCTATGTCACCAAAACCCACTCTGCTCACAAAAGCAGTAAACCCGGAGTGCACCACACAACTTACAGGTATTTTGACAGGTTGGAGGGTGTCTTTTCCAGGTAGCTCAATTGGTCTGACCCTCTTCCAGGACACTTCATTTTTTCTAAGAATCTTCTAGAAAGTTCAACTTTTCTGAGAGTGTTTCTTGGCATTTCTTACAGCTTATATATACTGGGAGAGGGAAAGTTCTGGTGAATCTTGTTAGTTATAGGGACTTCCTGAATCTATCAACTTTTCTTTTGTTACAGGACTCTGTTGTCTACCTCCCTTAAAAACATCCTGTTGTTTTACTTCAGATAATAATGCTGCACAACACATTCTCAGTCTTAAATGAGATCCATATATCACACCCTCTCCTCCCAAGGTTCAGGCTCATTGTGGAAGAGTAAGCAGCAAGATTTTAAGAGCAAGAGGTGGATGATGTCTGTAATCAAACAGTATTTTCCAGACACCACAGAACTATTGCAAATATGAAGTCACAGTAGGTGTGGTAATATGTATAAGACCTGTGCAACATCAAGCAGACAAAAATCCCAGCATGGAGAGAGGTGGAGAGCATGATGTCTCACGCTTAGATGAGGATCAATTGGCAATTGATAACTGCTAGAAGAGGGAGATTCAATCTTATTTAGTGGTATGTCCTGTGGAAAGTCAATCACACTCTGGTGGATGGCCACATACCCAAGAGTACATGGGAAGCACATTGTGCTCAGTGGATTTAAGCAACCATGGAAAAGGACACAAAGACAATGGGTAGGGAATAGAAGAGTGAATCTGGTAGTATTTGGTAGAGTGTATGTGAAGATGATCAAAATATGCTGTATGAGGGGCTGAAGAGATGGGTCAGTGGTTAAGAGCACTGACTGCTCTTGCAGAAGACCTGGGTTCGATTCCCAGCACCCACATGGTGGTTACAACCTGTCCTGCATGACACAAGTGTACTCACATGCATGCAGGCAATATACTCATACACATAAAATAAAATAAAAATAATAAATAAAAATTAAAATATATATATATGCTGTATGAAATTCCCAAGGAATTATTTAAAATAATTTCAAATAACAGTAATTACTGTATGTTCCTTATTTTAGCTTAGGTAAGAATTTCAAGCCTTTTTTTCATGCATAGATTCTCATTCTGGCCAAATGCTCTCACAATAGTGCAGCATCCAAGTCATTCCCCTTTCCTAGCTTTCAAATCCATTTTTACAGTCTGCCTACTCTACCAAGAAATGTTTATTAGGTAAGTCATTTTGCACCTTGGGATCCAAAGAATCATCATTTTCTACCTTGAGCCAGACTGTGTGGGGTTCCACCTTGTTTTCTTCATTTGTCTAGGATACATGTATAATTTAAGTATGCATAAGAATTAACTTATACCAGATTTGTGTGTGTGTGTGTGTGTGTTGTGTACAATTATGCATGTGAGTGCAGGTCCCCATAGAAGCCAGAGGCTCAGATCTTCCTGGGCTGCAGTCATAGGTGGTTGTGAGCCACCCAATGTGAGTGCTGGGAACCAAGCTTGGGTCCTCTTCAAAAGCAGAGTTTTAGGAAGAAAATTTTACCCTGCTCCTTTGATAAATGAACTAATTTTTCATCTATAGTGCTACTTTACTTTTTATGAATTATTCTCCTTTTTCTGTGTCTGGAAAGTTTCTGTGTTCATAAGTCAGGCTTTTCCACAAGTATGTGCTCCATTTATTTCTGTCACAAAAGTTTTGAAGTAAAGCTTGAGATGTACTAATCACAATAATGAACTTAAGGTCATAAGAGCTCCAGCTGCAGTGTTTTGTATACCTGACACGTTTCTGTTTTTTAGGCAGAATCAGGCATGGATTGCCAAAGACTTCTTCCATTTTCTGTTGCATCTAATGTTAGATAAAAAGGTAGCAGGGGTCAGGATTGCCATAAAAAAGAAACAGAGAAGACTGGCAAAGCAAGAGTTTAATGGGTCGGCAGGGCTGGGACACAACTTGGGTGTGAGGAAGAACCAGCAATCTAATGGCTGCAGGGGGGTAGCTTATAAAGGGAAAGAATGCGGGGAAAAGAAAATATTTTTCTACTGTTTGGGGCTGTTTTGGAGGCTGCTTGCTCAGGAAAGGAGTGGGGTCTGTAACTGGTGAAACTTATCAAGGAAACATCTACTATAAAACATGTTTTCTACAACTACAGGGTTCCAGGAACCCACTACAGCTAAGGGCCTGGGAAACCTGTTTGTCAGCCTGTGGAGCATGCTCTGATGATCACAATACATTGGATCATTAATTCCTGGAGTGGAGCTGCTTTTGTCAGCTTACAGGTGGCTGAGTGTTGGCTGACTCAGTTCCTCTTAGGGTCTGGGGTTGCCTGGATCTGAACCCGATCATTCCAGCCTCTTATGTTATAGGATTGGGGATGGCATTTCTCATCTGGCTACTTCCTGCTGCCTAAAGTTGGCGACAAAAGGGGGAGGGGTTTTGAAGTAAGGTGAAGGGTCTAGATCCGGAAGGGTTCCTCTCAGGCTGCTGTTTTCTGGTATCCAGTGGTGTTATAGCATTCCCCATCCATTACATTTGGCAGTTTTTTGTATCCAGCTGGGGAAAAAGTAAGCAAAAGTTGGCTAAAGCTGGTATGTAGTTATGGAGGGGAGAGGATTGTTGGAGTGGCAGATTGCTCAGGAACATAAGTTCAAAGGGCTGCTGTGTCCCCCATAGTGAGAAAAGCCTCTATCCATCCTGAGAAGTTATCTACCAAGACTAGTAGGTAACTGAACTTTTTGAAAGCTGGCGTATGAGTAAAGTCTTGTTGCCAATCAACCCCAGGGAAGAGGTTCTCTATGTTGGTGGGGTTTAAAGGAGGGATGTGGGTGGCCCCCACCCTGAGGGAAAACAGCAGCTCTGCTGGGGCAGGATGGATTGAGTGACTTCTGTGAGAAGGGGAAGGAGTTTAGGATGAAAAATGAGGGGTTCAAGAAATTTAAAAATGGGTGAACTCCAATATGAAAGATGTTATATAAGTGTGTCAGGACGGATGAAACCTGGCCTTCTGGTAGGCAATACCTGTCCCCAAGAATCATTCATCCTCCCCAGGTTGGGGTAGCCCCTTTATCTGAAAGAGAGTTATGCTTGAAGTGTGTAGGAACACACAAACCCTGATGGTGCTAAGAAAGACAGGTTAGCATTTGCTGGCCTCTCTATCTCTTGGTTGGCCAGGAGCTTGCTGATTGGCCTCTGGCAATAAGATCAGTGAGAAGTTGGTGCCCTCTACAATGGACTACAGCTACCTTGTAGGAAGTAAGATGCCTCCAACAATTTAAGGATTAGTGGACTGTTAACAGTGGGGGTTCCATTTGTGGTAAGTAGCTTTATTTCCAGATAGAGGCGTGATGGTGGAGTATATGGAAAGCTTTTTTAGAATCTGTGAAAATATTGATTTTTTGATTTTTGGCCAATGTTAAGGCTCTGGTGAGTGCTATGAGTTCTGCCCTCTGTGAGGTGGTTCCAGGAGGTAAAGGTCTGGGATAAACAATGCCTTTGAGGGAAACTATAGCATATCCTGCTCTGCAGGATCCAGTAGGGGTCAGGGTTGAGCTGCCATTCACAAACTAGGTTAGATCCAAATCAGGTAGGGGATTGAGAGAAACTAAGGGGTCCAGATAGGTGAGTTCCTGGAGGGTCTCCAGACATGAATGAGTGAGTGGTGTGGCAGAAGGGAGGAGAGAGACAGGGTTAAGGGGAGAGCAGGAGTCTAAAGTGATTGACGGATTTTCAAGGAAGGTGGCATGAAAGAGTTGAAGCATAGATGGAGTGAGAGTGCTGAGAGGAGTGGGTGAGGGGTCCTTAAGATGGTGGAGGAAAGGAACACAAATAGACCCAGGGTGAGTTTAAGACCTTCCTGAGACAGGAGGGCTACAGCTGCCAGGGCATGGAGACAAGGCTGCCATCCCTTAATTGTGGTGTCTAGTTGTTTTGAGACATAGGCCACGGGGGCAAAGGTGGGTCCCTTCATTTGTCCAAGGACTCCCAGAGCCAGTCCCTTATTTTCAGTTGCATATAGGAGAAATGGGGATCTTAGGTCTGGGAGGGCTAAGGCTGGTAGCGGGAGAGGTTCTTGCCAAGAGGACCTGGCACATCTGGCAGGGAGCACAGAGAGAGGTTCGGGTACGAAGAACAAAGAAAGTTTGGATACAGGGGAGTTTGGACCATTCGCCATTACATTGGCAGACGTTATCTAAAGCTCGTAAAATATTGAAGTCTAAGGTTCCTGTCTCTGGTTAGATAGAACCCTTGTCTAACTTGTACTGTGACCAGGCAGTGGTGCAGAAAAATTTGAGGTGTTTTGGTCTGACATCGAAGATTGAGGATTTTAGATTTCAGAAGGCAAGCAAGGGGGTATGAGTCCAGCAGGTTTAGAATTGAGTTTGCCCATTTTTAATTAGAGTGATGAGGAAGAGAAGGAAAAGGGTGGTTATTGTGAGGAGATAAAGGAGGAAAATGAGAGATAAAGAAGCCAAGTCAGAAGACTGTGGGCATCCCCAGGGGAAGAAGAGATTGGGAGTGAGGCTGGCACAGAAAGCAAATGCCAAAAGGAGGAGAGAGACTGAGAGGATGAGGACAAGAGAGGAAAGAGTCATGAGAGGATAGGTGTGCCAAATCACCATGCAGGGCCGACGTCCAGAAAGGTGTCCCTCCGTGGAGAGGGTCCCAAACATGAGAGTGTCCCTAAGTCCCTAGGGGCAGCGTCCGGTGACTAGGAAGGGGAAGCCATAGGATCTCCTGACATGCTGGCATGATTTAATGAGGAACAAGAGATCCAATGACTGTATGGAATGGAGAAGAGCAGAGAAGGAGGGAGAGAGAAAGAGAGAGAGGGACAGAGAGAGACAGAGAGGGAGAGGGGCAGAGGGGGAGAGGCAGAGAGGGAGAGTTGAGAGGGAGAGAGAGAGGGAGAGGGAGGGAGATAAAAAGAGAGGGAGAGAGAAAGAGAGGGAGGGGAGGTCAGGAAAAGATTTGAGAGTGCTGGACAGATGGGTCAATCTGTCAGGTAGGCTTAGGCAGACACAGCAACCCTGTGGACACTCAACAGTCATGGAGGCCTGTCCTGCCCAGTGGCCAAAGTTTTAAGCCGAGGAGTGACTGGCAGTCATGATGAAAAGAAAAGTGCCAAATGGCAGGGAGGGAGAGAGTGACAGTGGAAGGTGGAGGAAGGGGGCTGTGTGTGTGTGTGTGTGTGTGTGTGTATGTGTGTGTGTGAGAGAGAGAGAGAGAGAGAGAGAGAGAGAGAGAGAGAGAGAGAAAGAGAGAGGAGAGAGAGAGGAGTACCTGATGGCCAAATTGATGGTGAGTGCAGAAGCCAGTATCTGGTTTTTGGTCTCGCCAGAGTCCTCACCGCCCTACCCCAAATAGGTGATTCGAGTTATGGCACCATATGTTAGATAAAAAGGGTGGCTGGGTTTGGGATTGCCGTGAAACAGAAACAGAGTGAACTCTGGAAAAGGAAGAGTTTAATGGGTTGGTGGTGCTGGGACTCAACTCAAAAAGGAAAAGAATGAGGAAAAAGTAAATATTTTTTCTGCTGTTTGGGGGCTGTTTGAGGGGGGCTGCTTAGGGAGGGCGTGGGGTCTGTACCTGGTGAAACTTACCAAGGAAACCGACTGTAAAATGTGTTTTCTACAATTGCAGTGTTCCAGGAACCCACCACAGCTAAGCGCTTGGGAAACCTGTTTGTCAGCCTGTAGAGCATGCTCTGATGATCAGAGTACATTGGGTCATTAATTCCAGAACTGCTTTTGTCAGCTTGCAGGTGGCTGGGAGCTGGCTGACTCAGTTCCTCTTAGGGGCCTTATGGTTTCTGGGTTTGGGGTCACCTGGATCTGAACTCTATCATCTAACTCTTCTATGTGTGTAGTTTCTCAGTTCTGGATAATGCACAAGCTCCTGGCTGACAACATAATGAAAAAAGCTCCTATAGGAATGAAGGAATGAAGAAATATCTCAGCTGTTAAGAGTACTTGCTGCTCTTGCAGGGGACTCGGGTTCAGTTCCCAGCATCCACATGGTGACTCGGTACTCCATTGGTAATGTTAATTCCAGTTCCAGAAGATCCAATACACTCTTCTGGCTTCCACAGGCCTAGGCATGCATTTGGTACACACACATATATGCAGGCAAAACATTCACACACTTAAAAAAATTAGCCTACACCACAGATAAAACTGTGCAAGGCCCACAATGGATTATTTTTAAAAACCACTCCTCACTCATTCCAATGCAGCAGCCAAGTCTTAAAATACTAGTAATAGATGTGTTTCTAAACCTCACAATATTTTGGAGCAGGAAGCTGTATTTTCTCTGCCAAGTTTTTTCTCCTACTGGTTTATCTCAGCATGCCAACTGATGAAAAAGTGTGACTATTCCAAAGAACCTGGGGCCATGATGATCAGAAAGGCCCTGCTGAGAGCTGGATGGGTCCTCACAGCCCATAGCTCTTAGCTAACAGGTGGCACCCTGATGTGAGTTGCTGTCTGGAGGCCCTTTTCAATTGTAGGAAGAGTGTGAACTGTGATTCATCATTCTGGAGAACCTAGATCTGATGCTATTAGCCATGCACCTGGTCTTGGCAATTGATAGCACAGGGATTATTGTGCCAGAAGAAGCTTTACACAATGGAAATTGTCCCAAACTCTGCTTTTTACTGATATTCTTAAGTATAGAATCAGTAAAATATAAGTAGGGTCTGTTATGCGTGAAAATTTGAAAGCTAACCTGGTTCTGTTAAAATCTTTTAGTGGGATGAAATTCTCCACAATATAATAGATATTTTCTTTACCAAATAGACTTAGGACTATGGAAGTACTTAGCATACTAGACATAGAATATTTGAATTGCTCAAAATAGTATATAATTATTTACAATAAAAATTAACATGAAATATAGTCATATGAATATTTGCAACATAATAAAAATAAATGTTCCACAAAATACATAAAAATTTCTGTTGCACATTTTCAGAAAAAGAAAAGAAAGCTAAAACAAAAAGCAACAGTAAAAATGCCAACATTTAAAAAAAAAAATCGACTTGTAAATCCCAGAAGAGAAGAGATGATCAATACCCTAAACATTTGCTATTCTTCCCAACTGAGAGCTATGAGTGTAAACTGAAGAGACTAAATTATGCCAGCATTTTGCAATGAAAATATGCACTGTTGGTGCTAATTATATAACAGCATGATTAATGACATGTCTTAAATAATTATTTGTGAGTTAGTCACCACTTTTTAAAACACCTAATTATTAGTAAAATACATGTTTTTTTTTTTTTAGCACAGTAAGCTTACTTCTAATCATTGAGGCCCAGAGAGTCATACACGAAGAAATTGTTGTCTAATCCAAAAGAAATGAGTTTAGAAAATCTTTGAAAATATACTCTGCATTCAAAATACCAGTTTATATGTTTTATCTATGTATATTCTATGTATATTATGTACCCATTCATATAGACTCATACAGTTATCATATTATAAGCTGGAGTCTATTTTATATGTTCATGCATAATCTACAGAAAGTATAGGCAGGGTAATTAGAGGTTAAATGTCAAGCAAAATTGTAGTAATGACATAATGTTACACAAGGTTACATAGCAGCAGAATAGCTAGCACCTGTTATTACAGAGGCTCTCTAAATATACAGAAGTCAGAACTTTGATGTGAATATGTGAATCTTGTGTCATCGCTCCAGGAGTTGCTGTTTGTTCCTTTGCTCTGAAAACTACAGTATCCCTTCATTTAAGGCCATAGACACAAAAATATGCTGCTAACTATGTAAAATATCTATATAAATATGTATATGAAATGTAAGTCAATATGACTTCATTTGATTTAAAAAGAAAAAAATATACAGAGGACACATTGGTGTTTGCATACTTTAACATAACAATGTCCCTAAAGGAAAATTATCCTGAAGAGCAGAGCAGCATAGAAAGATGTTAATGGTAAAAGGACAGATAAAATTTTCAGCCTGAAACAAAATATTTTAACTAACAAGTAACCAATGATTTAGAAGACAGGAAACAACCTAGTGAAACTTAAATATGAAAGTTTTGAGCTTAGTGTTTTGGTGAAGGCCTCTACTTACAGCACTTGGGGAGTGCAGGCAGGTGCAACAAATTTTCAGAACTTTCACATCCCTGTAACCTTTTCCACCACATGTTATCTTACCTAATTACCATGTGTATGCTATGTATCTTTTGCTTACATTCCTCACATACGAGTATAAAAACCCTCTAAAACTTGAACACAGGGTCTGACTCTTTTATTCTTGGGTCAGTCTCGCTAGCATCAAATTAAGCTTTCTCTCCTCACCTAACTTTGGCTGTTGGTCTCTGATTTTTCTGTAACAAAACAATAAAATTAAATAATTAAACTAAAATAAAATTGGTAGTGTTAAACTCTGATAGCTTTAAACATACTCTGAGGAACTTTTTAGTGAGGACTGGAGAGATGGCAGGGTGGTTAAGAGCACTTGCTGCTCTTGTAGAGGACCCAGCTTCAGTTACCAGCACCACCTATGGGCTCACAACTGTCAGTGTCTCCAGTTCCATGATCTCTGATACCCTCTTCTGATTTCCACAAGCACCAGGAACACACATGGTATAAATTCATACTCAAATGCAGCTTAGACTAAGGGGCTTAGGGCACTGTAAATGTGTTAGGCTATTTGGAGTCAGAATTTATAAGATCACACTATACTGGATATTTGTATATTATACAGATTTAAAAGTTTGCAAAAAAAATAATAAGAGATGCTGAGGAAGTCTGTGATCAAATGGGTTTCATGAGATCAATGAATGAGGAAAATGGTCTCTCTGTTATTCAGGTCATAATAATTATGTTAGAACATGATAGCAGATGAACTTTTTGAAAGACAAGTGATGGCACCGTGCAATTTGTAGAGCTAGCTTCTGTAGAACTATGTCTCGAAGAAACATTTTTCATTTCTTGGGGAATTTGTTGAGAAAATTGAACTACTCTATAAGTGGAATGTATGAGGTTTTTTTTTTTTAGATTTTGCAATGATTGGAAGAGTAAAATGGTCAAGGTAGTATTGCTTCTTTCCTTCTTAGAACATCTAGTCAGATCACACATGCATTTTGCACCATTATTTATTTATTTTTTCAGTATGACTGGCACTGAATTATAATTTTTTCCCATGTACTAACACATGGTTTAGCATGAAAGTTTCTTCAAAATATTTCAAAAATTGTTAAGAAGCATTTCATTTACCTTTAAAGTGGCAAATACCATTCATTTTCTTAAATGTCTGGATTCAGAGTCAGTCTGTTTAATTTGCTATAACTGTATTTTTGTGATTTGATAGATTTGATCTGGAATTTTAGAGCTGACCATTAATTGTAATTTTATTTGATTATATACAGCTCTCTAGGATGCTTGCCAGAAAACAGATTTGTAAATGCAAGTTGTCTTATGTTTCTTAGTTACTCTAAAATTGGCTTTAAGTAATTGAAAATTCTGAACCAGTAGAACAAGCTTCATAAGCTTGCTCATGATCCTTGTTTTTTATATTTTCTTTTGTAATATTTAATTTATTACTTTTATTATGTGTATTAGTGTATTTCCTGCATGTACGTAAGTACACCCATGTTGTGCAATGATGTGGAGGTGTAAAGAAGGCATTAGATCCCGTGGAGCTGGAGTTAACAGGCAGTTGTTAGCTGCCATGTGGGTGCTGGGAATCAAACCTGGGTCCTCTACAAGAGCAGTCAATGCTTGTAACTACTGAGACATCTCTCCAGCCCCTTAAAATATCTTCTATAGCAACTTTGGTTTGACTCATTCACAGGTAAATTTAATAGAAATAGTCTTATTCATGCCTGAAATAAATATATACATATTTATGCCACTCAATCTATACATTACTATCAGATTGGAAATGAAAATGTTCTCCCCATATGGCCACAGCACATCATAAACTTCAGGAAGCTAAAAATACAGAAAAGTTGAATGCAATGAGTAAAAATCTGAATATTCAAGTTGAGGGATTTTTCACTGATTTCTTACCAGAAGGGGTGGAACCCAAAAGAGTGTCACTTTTTCAAGAGCCAACACAGAAAGCTTCAGAGCCTACACTCTGTGACCCTACTGTCTTTGTGTTTTGCCTTTTGACATACAAAAACACTTGAGCCCAGGTAATATGAAGGAGAAATAGACTGGGCAGTCTGAGAGCAGGGTACTGCCTGATAGCTTGATGAGTTAACTAAGTGCTAGGCCATAGGTCTCTATAAAACCATTAATATTCCTCAGTCCCCACGAACATGAGCTCACATCATTCTAACCCACCAAAGGACAATTTCCCAATGACATTAGCAAATGAACTTCCAAACTCAGGGTCCAACATATGGGCTTCAGGAAAACACATTATGAAGAGGAAAAGAATATTGGCATCATCAAATAATGAGATAAAGAAGACATTCTGAAGGTGTTTTGTACTATGAAGATATCCTTTAAATGTAGCAGTTTAGGAAAGTTCATGAAAAATAGAAAAATGAGAAAGAATAAAATAAGAAGAGTATTGAAAACTAAAGAAGGAAAATGATACAGTAACTGTGCTGGATAGCTTTAGTGTCAACTTGACACACCTGGGTTGAGGCGCCTCAGTTGGGGAGCTGCCTCCATTGAACTGGCCTGTGGCCATGTCTGGGCATCTTCTTGATTGCTGAGTGATATGGGAGGGCCCAGCCCACTGTGGGTGGTGCCACCTCTCGGCAGGTGGGCCTGTGTTGTTACATAAGAAAGCAGGCTGAGCAGGGGCCAGGAGAGCAAGCCAATAATCAGGGTTCCTCCTTAGTGGCCTGTGCTTCAGCTCCTGCCTCCAGGTTCCTGCCCTGAGGTCTCACTTGGGGCTCCTGGGAGATGTAGGATAAAATAAACTCCTCCCCAAGTTGGTATTGGTCAGAGTATTTTGTCACAGCAATGGAGGAACAAACTAGGCAGAAATAAAGCAAAAATATGGATAGTACAATATACTTTCCCATTATTTCTCTTTAGTTTCCTAACTCATCCCTCATCCTTGAAACAAGAATCTTAAAGGAATCTTAACACAAAGAAATATTTGAGTAGCTATATTATAATTAAGGTTAACGTAAAGGAGGAAAGATTTCTATACTTCATACAAAGAGGTAAAATACTTTATCTGCAGTCATAAAGAAATTTCTGTGCCTGATTCTAAAGGCAACTACAGAATTCTAAGCAATTAAATAAGACAGAAAAGTACACATGCACTTTCCAGTACAGATCTCCTGATTTTCTTATAATACTGTACATATTACTCTACTGTAACAACTGGGAATGTGGGAAGTAAGGAGACATGATCAGTATGTAATATCCTAGTAGAGCCTGGTTTTCTAAATTTAATCCGAAATTAAAAGAAAATCTTACTAAAATACTTCAGCTAGGCCTCAGATAATGTCTACAATTTCAGGATATTTTCAATTTGTATTGGCACCTTCTCTGACGTCAAAAACTGTGAAGGATAGAAGATAGGGAATCATTTGAAGTGTCAAAATTCTTCCAAAATAAAACATGTCTGAATCTTTTTGTTTGTTTGTTTATGTTTGTTGAAACTAGGTCTCCCTGTATCTCCAGCTGGCCTAGAACTCACTATGGAGTCCAGGCTGGCCTTGATCTCATAGAGATCTGCCTGCCTCTGCCTCTGGAGTGCTGGGATCAAAGGTGTATATCATTATGCTCAGCTTTCAATTTTGAATCTTTAATTTGGCCAAAATATCAGGTATGAATTAGACAGCTCATATGAAAGAAACATTTGATATCCATTATTTTAAAAAATTAAACTTATAGCTATCCAGAAATTCTCTGTCTACATATTTATTTGACATCGTGGATAATAAATATTGTCCAAAAAGACTTGTAAATAGGTTTCAATAGCAAGTTCTTAATAGTAAGCTAATGTTCAGTTAATAAGAATATTGATTATGAATATTGTACCTTCATATAAAGGACTAATGTGTAGCAACACAAACAATTTAGTAAGATGAGCATTTACAGGTAACTTACAGAAATCACTAAAAGACTCTAAGATGTTTTTCTCAATGGAGTTTAATACTGCATTTATCTGAAATTCTAGAACAAATAAGTGCAATGTGTGATGTTAAAAAAAAAATCTCCAAAACAGTTACCATGATTTTTTTTTCTACAACATTTTTTAAACTTTTAAAAAATTTGTGCATATGAGTGTTCTGCCTGCATCTATATAAATGCACCGATGCGTGCAGTACATGTGGCGGTCGGAACAGGCTGTCAGAGTCTCTGAAACTGGAATTATGGATGGTTGTTAGCTGCCTTTAGTTTTGGGAACTAAACCCAGATCCTCTGCAAGAGCAGCCAGTGCTTTTGACCCCTGAGCCATCTCTCCAGCCCAAGAGTGGCCATGTTTGATCATATGTAGGGCTTTTGATTGTCAAAATGTCTGAGAGAATTTTCTAGGAAATCAGGGTAATATACTGTATGCCCATATGTCTTTAAGTTATGGGGTGTGTTGGGCAATTTTTCTCAACTTCGCACATGTTGGAAACATCTGCTAAGTAAGAATATCAGCTAAAGTATTTTCTCAATCAGATTTTTCTGTGGCCTTGTCTATGAGGCATTTTTTAAATTGATAAATAATGCAGGAGGGCCTAGCACACTATGGGCAGTGTCAATACTTGTCTGTTCGCTCTGGGCTATATTAAGAACAGATCTATTGATTGGGAAATAGGCACTTAATAGTTGCTTGTTCTCTGTACGTGGTCGGTGGATATAAGGACAAGTATTTATAATACTTAATACTTAGTAAGAAATTACATCTGAAGTATGTGTTGTCTTTAGCAATAGGGTCTTATGTTCAAGTTCTTGGAGGTATTGAGGAGGTGGAAAGCTTTTGCCATGTGATGGTAATTAAGAACTTTACAACAGGGAACACTCTTAAAAGACAGGTGTGGGGAGGTGAGCAGGAGTCTCCCATTCTGCCCTGGTGGTGGCCTAGGATACAAATCTTTGTTTTCCAAAGTTTTCTTATTCCTGTAACCTTTGTGGCCATATACTACCTTGTTTAATTATCACATGTACCTTTTATTTGTCACCTATGTGCTGTTTTGCCTTTTGTTTGCATTTCCCCACACATGAGTATAAAAGCCCCCCAAAACTGGAAAAAGGGTCTGACTCTTTTTATTCATGGGGTCAGTACTGCTAAGTGTAAATTTCTTAAACTTCCTCTCCTCACCTGACTTCCACTGTTGGTCTCTGATTTTTCCATAACAGAGGCGAAGAAACTGCTATCGAAATAGCCTATATTTTGGGACTCTCTTGGACTATCCTAACCAAAACTTGAAGGACAATTCCTTTGCTGGGCTCTGTGGGTTTTGTTACACATACTCACATACATAATATATACATATATATATGTATGTATGTATTTTTAAAAAAAATTGCTTATTAGTTTTATTTTATGTGTATATGTTGCCTGAATGTACCTAAGTGTACTGGTGTCATGTAGTGCCCATGAAGGTCAGAAGATGGTGTTTGATCTCCTGGAACTGGAGTTATGGATGGTTCTTAGGCACCATGTAGATTGTGTGAACCAAACCTGTGTCCTCTCCAAGAGCAGTCAGTGCTGTTAACCTCTGAGCCACCTCTCCAGCCCAGGTGTGTGTGTGTGTGTGTGTGTGTATTTGTTTGCAGACATCCTTAGTGTTATTTACTCTCCTTCCTCTCTCCTCCCATATTAGCTTTCCTCCCCCATTCTGGCTAATGCCTGGCACAGTGTCTGCCTATGACTGGCAATCATCAAAGGAAATCAGCAAAGCAATTTGCAACAACCAAGAATTAAGCAGAAGACTCCTTTTCATTCCTTTCCCTTCTTACACTACAGCAAATTTTTCAGTACTGAATTAAACTGGGGTACACAAATTGAAATGTACATGTGACCAAGTTAATACAAATAAGTAAAACAGGCTGAATCAAGTAATTTTTAAACACATATCAAGTTGAAACCCTTGAAGTCTGTCTAAGAAGGTCGTATGCTCTTCAGTGCCTGCTCGTTCTGTCATGTAGGAATAAAAATGAAACATTTAAGAGCTTTAGATTTTTAAGAGAAAACAAATTTCAACTCTTTCCTGATCTCTGTCCCAACTCCTCATGTTGAATTAGTATCTGGGTCACATAAATTATTTCTTGATTCTACTTTCTGATCTGAGGAGTAATAATTTGTGATGTTTGCTAAGAAATTTGTTGACCGAAGCATAAACAGGGGTAAAAATGCAATTGCTTTAGATGATATTTATATTATGTATTTAGAAGCTGACTTGAGCAATATTTCTGCAATTTCTTTATTCATAAATATAGCTAGAAATATTTCTCCTAAGACATGTATAAACCAGTTAGACATTGTGAACTAGTAAACAATGATGCATACCTAATTCCTTGGTTCTTAATCCAAAGAATCCATCGATATTTGCTTACAAATGATGAAGAAATGTAATATGGTCTCTTCTATCTTCCTTACTTTATTCTCCCTGGTTCATTTATTTAAGGTTGAATAACCTGTTCTTTCAGTCCAAGCATGAAATAATTAATTCAAGCATCTACTCATAATCCCCAAACAAATTTCTTTTAATTATTATTTTCTACATGTTGGAAAAGTACACATCTGTATACATGAAAACACATTACTCTCTATCTTACTAATTTTGAACTATTTCTTTTAGAAGCATATGGAAAACCAAAATGTCATTCTTTAAGAAAGTCTTCCATGCCCGTTATTCACTTAATATCTACTTTTACATTTTTACTTTCAATATAGTAGTTTTATATATTAATAATTTTGAAGACAGACAATACTATTTTGTATTTTACTTCACATTAATTATGAATATAACATTATTTTTCTTGAAGACATTGCTATGTAATTAAATACATTCATTTTTGTTTCCACTTTCTGTAAATTGGCCAGTGCAATTACAACTTGCACTTAGTATTTTGTTTTTAAAATATTTTCATTGTTTTTTTTTTTTTGATGTGTACAAGTGTATTGCCTGCATGTATGTAAATGTACCCATGTTGTGCAATGCCTGTAGAGGTCATAAGAGGGCATTAGATGCCCTAGAACTGGAGTTACAGATGTTGTTAGCTGCCGTGTCGGTGCTAGGAATTAAACCCAGGTCTTCTACAAGAGTACCTATTTCTGGCACTACTATCCTCAGGCCTCTTGGGGTAAGTCTATAGCGCAGCTCTCCGCGCCGGGACTCCCTAAGCGACATTCACCCTTCCATTCTCCCCCTCGCCGTTCTATACTCCTAGTTTGGGCCCTGCGCCATT
>NW_008358101.1:708754-737245 GCF_000622305.1 Nannospalax galili
TATCCAGAAATAACAGGAGGAACTAGGAAAAGGGAAAGGAAACAGGGAGAAAAAGGGAAAAAAAAAAAAACCTGAAAGAGAAGAACAGTAAGAAACAGGTGTTAATAAGGGAGATATGGATAAAAATAGCGTTATTTTAATGGGAGAAGGGAGGGAGTGTTACTAAGGAACTTTGGGGATAAAGGAAAAGAAGGAGCTCAAGACAGGAGGGACCATAGGAGAAGGGTATTATTAAGGGAGAAATGGGAAAAATGGGGGCACCTTAAATGGGGAAACCATGATGGACAGTTTAGACAATTTGAGAGATAAGTGATACCTAACTAGTTTTAAAAAAGGGGGGGGAACCATATTAGTCCAACAACCTACTGACAAATTATACATACACCTAGCTCAAGGAACATAATATATGTCTAGTCAATGTTTATCTGAGAACCTTTTGTCTTTGCCCAAGCTTTATCTACATGGCACATGGTAATTAAAAGTACCAGACTGGTGGAACTATCCTTCTTGGATGTTTAACAGCCATCCCTTGAGATCTACACTAATTGGGTCAGAGGGACTCAAAGGACAATTTTTGCTCCTTGCCCTCCTGGGTCGATTAGTTCCCAGGGACTATGAGCATCGCGCAAAATGTCCTGTAATGGTGGTGGGTCATCTGGCCTACACCAGGGCCACACAGCCAATACACGGTAAAGGCAGTCCAGGAATTTACAGCCCAGGGAGGCAGCTGTGCACATGAGCTAGAGTCATTCAGATAAGCATCAATACATATCTCAGCATGGGTGTCCCAGGAGGTCAGAAGAGGAGGAAGCACCTCCCACAGCCCTGGCCAGAAGCCACAGAGGCAAGGACAGGTATGAAGGTGGGAACCGCCCTGCAGGCCAGGCTCCACCTAGGGCAGTACCTGCTTGGCACCAGTCACAGAATACGCATGGCCTTTCACCAGCTTCTTAAAGGTGACAGCTTCCATGTCCAGGACGCTGGAGATCTGCAGAAGAAAACAGGCCCTGTGGTTAGGGACCAGCTCCACCTCTGCTTGGAGCATTAGTATGGCTTGGGCAATGCCCCCTACACACACAACAGCTGTTGAGAAAGGCAAGCAAGGACTCCTATCCCATCTACTTCATCTTTTCATATAGGTGCTGTTCCTCCTGGGGGCAGGGCCAATCCTTCAGGGAAGCCCAGGAACCCTACTGATTCTGATACTGGCTGGGACTGTTCCCCCAGAGGAATTCCAGGAGGGAGCAAGGAGGAGGAAAGGGCAGAGACAAATGGGCTAAACTTGCAGGTACAGCCAAGTTTTAAAAAATTATTTTATTCTTTTTTTTTTCTTTTTTGGGTTTTTTGAGACAGGGTCTCCCTGTAGCCCCCAGCTGGCCTGGAACTCGCTATGTAGACCAGGCTGGCCTCGAACTCACAGAGATCCACCTGGTGGCCTCTGCCTCCCAAGTGCTAGGATTAAAGGCGTGCGCCACCACAACCAGCTTTTTTTTTTTTTTAATGCACATGAGTATTTTGCCTGCATGTATGTAAGTGTGCAAGGCCTGTGGAGGTCAGAGGGGACATCAGATCCCCTGAACTGGAGTTACTGAAGATTGTTAGCCAGGAGCTGGGAATCATAGTCAGGTCATCTCCAAGAGCAGCTATTTCTCTTGACTGCTGAGCTATCTCTCCAGCCTCTAGCAAAGAATTTTGATGAAGAGGTTTAGTAAAATCCTATAATCTTAGATATTTTTAGTAAAATGACAATAAATGATAGCTTATAACAGTGAATAGTATTTTGATATTTATCTTATTTCACATCTCTCACATTGCTTACTAGGAGGAAAACAAAACAATGAGAAAAACAACTACTATGAAGGAAAGAGATCCTTAAATATTGTAATCTACAATTCAGGGACTGAATGATGTTTAATGTGAAATTGCATAATCAGTACATCAGAGAAATTTATTCAAGCAGATAGAAAATCAAATTTGATGACTGAGTTACAACTACCAGAATGATCTGGAACAATGGTAGCCAGTAATTCTCATCAATACTTAACTTTTGAGGTAGTCATTACCTCTCCTTTTTTGCTAAACTTTTCTAAGTTTAACTAATGGTAATTATTCTCTTCAGGAAACCATTTCTTAATGGATGCCAGAAGAAAGCTAGCAGTTTATAACCAATGTAACTAAAGTGAATATACTTCATAAAAGAATATACTTACCTATCATGATTTGCAAATGAGTTTCATTTTGGCCACTTTTTCCCATTGAGTTTAATTATATTTAAATTTATTTTCCATATTTCTGACAGTTTATGTCCTAGACTTATGATAGTATTTACTACAAGTTATACTTTCTCATACTCTGGTAAATATATTCTAAGTCAATGAGAAGAAAGTTTTGACTTCAAGTTTCCTTATTTGAGGAAATGCTTTTAAGTTGATATATCTACATTTTTGAGTTTATTAACAAGTTATATTTATACAAGTTAAATTTTGAAAAGAAAATTATTTCTGATTCATTTGAAAGGTAAAGTAAAGCATTTATTCATAAGAAAGATACATTTTGCAAATCAAAAGTAGAAAATCTACTTATAGAGTTAGAAATAATGAAGACAAAAATGTAAAAATATGGTCCAGGTCATAATAATTCTCTTACATTTAGGAGTAGTGTATTTTCAAAGCTTTGAAAAAGGGAAACTAGGAAACAAGTAGGAGCAGGATGTGAATAAATCACACAAATGGTCTCACTGTCTGGTTCCCATTCCTCTGCAAATAAAAATCAATACTAATTAAGTGACTTCCATTTACTAACACAATGCTAAATGCCTTTTATATTTCTCTTCAATTAGTCTTTACTATGAAACTGTCAGACAGTGGAAACTCTTTGATCATTACCCTAATCTGTTCTAAGTGCATAAAATCTGGTATTTTTCTGGAAATTGACTTTTTTTTTTTTTTTTAAGATAATTAGATTGGCTTCCAGCAGTAAACCCCTGCTCTGTTTCAATCAGTCTAGTTATGGTTCTTAAACTTTTTTCAATTCTACTTTTTCTTTTACTTAGTAAGATTCTCTGATCATTTGTCCAGTTTTTAGAACTTTTAAAGGAAACAGGTTTTGAAAATATTTATTTTTCTTACCGTTTAAAGAGTTCTATTTATCAATTTAAATTTTATATCCATTAGTCCCTGAACATGTATAGTACATTGTTTATTTCTCTGTTATTTTGAGATAGGGTCTCTCTGGAGCATTAGCTGAAGCTGACTTGAAACTCACTATGTAAAACAGGCTGGCCTAATCTCATAGAGATCTGTATAACTCTCTTTCCTGAGGTATGGGATTAAGGTCATGCCCCCACCACACCTAGCTTATTTTTATTTCTTATGACAAGCATGCAAGTTTCTTTTCTTTCTTTTCTAAAATAATAATGATAGTCAAGGCAATAATACTTTGTAGTAACAATTTCAATTTATACCTATAAACTTTAGTGATATTATAACTTTAATATGTTTGTTCTAATACTTTTTAGTAGTATGTTACTCATTATCCAAATGCAGAATAATGAATGCAAAAAATTTTTCCAAGTGCAGAGTATATGATTAACAACATGAACATGTGGATTTTTACTCATTTCAATGCTAAAATACATGGAATAAAACACACATTCTTATATGTATTTACAATTTTTTTTTTACAAAGCATTTAGTTCATTAGGAAAGTATTGGAATCTTCCATGAATTGTCCCAACTGTATAAAATATATAGATTATGTTTGTTATTCATCTACTTTGTAGCCTCTCTTGCCAGCTTTTAAAAATATATATATTTTGTTTTATTTGTATAAGGTTTTATGCTGATGTTTGCATTGCCACCAGGTCCTGCACATAGTGCTCACATTTTCATATGCTTTAGTAAATGAGTGTCTTCTAACTAGTAGAGATAACTTTTATTTCTAAAGCAATACATGGTTATCACTCATGATTTGGAAAATATAGAACATGCACATTAATGTGAGTGCTATTAATGTTTTTTGGTAATTTTCTATTTTACTTCACTGGTTTTCCCATTTCTATTTTCATATTTTACAATGGTGATCAGTTTTCACATTCTTTAGAATTGAATATGAAGACATGTTTCTGATCTTATTTAGCAGCAAGACATACCTAAATGTGATTATTCCTACAGCTATGAATTGTATATTTTGTTTTATTTTTATTATTTATTTTATGGTTATGAGTGTTATCCCTGCATCTAGATAAGTGCACCTGTGCTGTGCCATGCCCACAGATGACAGAGAAGGGCATTGGATCCTGTGGAACTGAAGTTATGGATAGTTGTTAGCTCTCATGTGAATGTTGGGATTCGAACAGGTCTTTTGCAAGATCAGTCAGTTCTCTGCTCTTTACCACTGAGCAATCTCTCCAGCCCAAAATGTACACTGCATACCTGAAATCAGCCTTCTATCCTGGCTGTCCCCATCCCCAACTTGCCTAGGATTCCAGAGACCATCTTTTTTCCCTGATAAGTCTGATCCCACCCACTGTACATTGACTCCCCCACAAACTGAGCAAATCCAATCTTCCTGACACCACAACCTGTTCTCCTTCTAGTCTTGGACACAGGTCGGCTTTTGTTCTTAACACCCGGGATATCTGAACTACAGTCTTAGTCCAGTCCCACCCACTGCGTCCTGATTCCCTGCACTGAGACCAACTCAACTCTTTAGTTTCTTAGACTCTTCATAGGCTGTCCCCACCCCCAATTTGCCATTGCACATGTGAGACCAGCCTTCTATCTTGGCTGGCCCCACCATCAACATGCCTGGGATTCTGAGGCCACCCTTCTTCCCTGGTAACTCTGATCTCACCTAGTGTACCTTGACTCTCCCACAAACTTTCCAAATAATGCTGTGCCCATCCCCCTACACTGGGACCTCCTATAGTCCTTCACAATGCTGCAGGATTAGGTTTCCCTGCTTTTTATTAGGGTCCCAATCCTTTGCAGACAGCCTGAGATTATCTGAATCCAGACTCCACCTATTCAGCTTCCAAAATTGTGCTGTACTGGCTGATTAGAGGGGCCCAGACCTTAGGAGGAAGCATGAGAACATCTGATTCTTACCTGACTTGGGCCTCTGGAGGAACTCCTGTGTAGCTGGATTAGAGTCATCTGGTCCCTCCAATATAAAATCAAAGGAGAGAATCTGAAGCCTAAACCAATCAGCTTTTCATACCCAATAAGAAAAAAAAAAAAAAAAGGTACATCAAGTATACAAACAGAAATACACTTAAACTCAACAAAGGCAGGCTTGAATCTCACATCAGAATCAGAAACAACAAAAGAAATCCATGTGCCAAAATCACAATGGAAAAATAATAATATGAAAAACCCAAATAATGTGTCCCCACCAATCACCAACAGTCCAATAGAGTTCTACAATGAGAACTCCCTAGAGTTATCCCAGGACACAGAACTTAAAAGAACAATCAAAAGCATGATCAAAGAATTCAATGAATTTAAAGAATACACAAAAATCAAATCAAAGAATTTAAAGAAGATAGGGATAAACTTCTGACTGAATTCAAAAAGGAGTTAGAAATATTGAAGAAAACTCAGACTGAAATGAAGAAGGAAGTGAAACACTCAGTAAGCCAATTAGAAATGACAGAGGAAAGCCTCACCAATAGAATGAATGAAATGGAAAATAGAATATCAAGACTGGGTGACAAAGTTGATGAATTGAACCACTAAAGCAATGATTATGAAAAATTTAAGAAAATACAGGAATGAAATATGCAGGAAATGTGGGACACTATGAATTGACCAAATTTACATAACACAGGCGTAGAGGAAGGACAAAACTCTCAGGAGTATGGACCAGATCTTCAACAGGACTGTAGAATAAAAATTCCCCAAATCAAAGAAAGACATGCTCATATAAATACAAGAAGCACATCAAACACCAACTAGACAGAACCAGAAAAGAAACTCTCCATGGCGTATCATATTAAAACCCCTAAACATACAGAACAAAGAGACAATACTGAAAGCTGCAAAAGAAAAACAAAGAGTCATATATAAAGGAAAACCCATCAGAATTACAGCTGACTTTTCAGTGCAAACTACAAAAGACAGAAGAGCCTGGATCAAAGTAGTCCCAGTTATAAATGCCCATAGAGGCAAACCCAGAATATGTTATCCAGCAAAAATGTCTATTATAGTTGAAGGAGAAAGAAAATATCTTCCACAACATAAATAGCCTGAAAAAATTAATGTCCACAAAATCAGCCCTTCAAAGAATTCTTGAAGCAATACAAAGAGTTGAAGAAAGGAATAACTATACCCAAGAGGCAACAGAAAGAAAATAAATGAATTTACAACAGTGAAAACAAACAGATCAAGAATGCAAACAGAAATTAAAATGATTGGAACCAATACACATCTTTCAATAACAACTTTGAATATCAATGAACTGAACTCCCTATTCTAAAGACATAGGGTAAATGAGTGGATTAAGAAACAAAATCCATCCTTTTGTTGTCTCTAAGAACCATCTCACCTTCAAGGATAAGTATGACCTTAAGGTGAAAGGATGGAAAAACAATATTCCAAGAAAACAACACTAAGAAATAATCATGTGTTGCAATTGCAATATCTGACAAAATAGACTTCAAACTAACTTATCAGAAGAGATAAGAGGGCCACTTGATTCTGATCAAATGGACAGTTGACCAAAATCATGAAGATATATGCACCAAACTCTGGTGCACCCAACTTCATAAAAACAGTACTATAGGACTTTAAGATCCAGATTAATCCCAACTCACTAATAGTAGGGGTGTTCAATATCCCGTTGTCTCCATTAGACAGAGCAACTGGACAAAAAATAAAAAAGAGGCATCTGAATTAAACAATACCATACATCAAATGGACTTAACAGACATCTACAGAATATTCCACCCAAGAACCAAAGAATATACTTTTTATTCAATACCCCATGGAATTTTCTCCAAAATAGACCACATACTAGGGCACAAAACAAGCCTCAATGAATACAAAAAAAAAAAAATTGAAGTAATTTGATCCATTCTATCAGACCACAATGCACTACAGATTAAAATTAACACCAGAAGGAACCCTGGTATCTGCCTGAACTCATGGAGGCTAAACAGCACACTCCTGAATGACAAATGGGTCAAAGTCAAAATTCAGAAAGAAGTAAAAGTATTCTTGGAACTAATTGAAAAGGACAATACAGCACAACACAGCAAAACCTCTGGGCCACATTAAAAGCAGCCCTAAGAAGGAAATTTATTTTTCTAAGTGCCTATATTAAAAAATCAGAAAGAACACAGATAAAAGACTTAACATTGAAACTCAAGTCTCTCGAAAGGCAACCAAAAATGAAACCCAAACCCATCAGAAAAGAAGAAATAACAAAACTCAGAACAGAATTAATGAAATAGAAACCACAAAAACAATACAAAGAATCAATGAATCCAAGGGCTGGTTCTTTGAAAAGATAAACAAAATTGACAGACCTTTAGCCCAGTTAAGCAAAAGAAAGAAAGAGTACCTCCTCCAAATCAGCAAAATCAGAGATGAAACAGGAAAGATCACAATAGATAACAAAGAGATCCAGAACATTATAAGGGAATACTTTAAAAACCCAATGTGCTATGAAATTTGAAAACCTAAAAGAAATGGATGTGACTCTGAAATCATGGGAATCACCAATGCTAAACCAAGAAGAGAGCAACATCTTAAACAGACCCATAACATATAAGGAAAGTAATACAAAACCTCCCAACTAAAAAAAGTTCTGGCCCGGATGGATTCACAGCAGATTTCTACCAGACATTTAAAGAATATCTATGTCCAATACTACTTATATTATACAAAAGGATAGAAACAGAGGGAAAACTTCCAAATTCCTTCTATTGTGGTCACCGGCTGTGGCTGCTTTCCTCCATACCGGCTATGGCCGCTCTCCTGCTCTCTTAGTTCCTTCGATCAGTCATCTGGTCAGGACCCCAGGGCTGGTGAAGAGCCTGCACCAGCATCGCCACATTCAGGTGCAGGAGACCAGGTTCAGTGATGCAGATCTGCTTTATTGCAAGAATGTAAGGGCTTATATAAGGGTAATAGTCCAATCACAACACAGCATATGGGATCCCTTATTAGCATGGCAGACTAGTATCCTATTACACTCTAGTGGGCCAGATGTCCCATTAGAAGCAATGCATTACAGCATGATAGGTATGTAAGGCAAAAGGCAAAATCAGTCACAAGATTTTCCACAACACTAGGGGGCAAGAACAGATTTGTGAAGCCATGTACCCTCTGGACTCTAACCAAGCCTAGAGATGGCATGACCAGTTCGGGGGAGAGCTGATAGGAACTGGTCTTCTAGTGACTTTAGGAAGTAGGGAGAGCCCTTTGACCTTTTCCTATACAAATGGACACAAAGATAGAAACCACATAGTCATCTCAATAGATGAAGAGAAGGCCTTTGACAAAATTCAACACACAATTGTGTTAAAAGTCTTAAAAGGAAATCGACTGGTGGTAACAGGCTTCAACATAATTAAAGCTATCTATAACAAACCCACAGCCAGCATCATTCTAAATGTAGAAAAACTGGAAGCATTCCCATTGAAATCAGTAACCAGACAAGGCTGTCCTTTTCAATATAGCACTTGAAACTCTTGCTAGAGCAGTAAGACAAGAGAAGGAAATTAACGGAGTAGTAATCAGAAAAGAAGAGGTCAAATTTCCCATTTTTGCAGATATGTGATATTATACCCAAGAGATGCCAAGGCTTCGACCATAAAATGCATAGAAATGATTAATGCTTTCAGTAAAGTGGCAGGTTAAAAATTAACCTACAAAAATCAGTAGCCTTTCTATATACTAATAACAAACAATTGGAGAAAGACTACATGGAAACCCTACCATTCACAATAGCTCCAAAAACAAATAGAACAGCACAATATAAACCTGAACAAAGACATTACAGACTTCTACAATGAAAATTTTAAATCTTTAAAGAAAGAGGTAGAGGAAGACACCAGAAGATGGAAGGACCTCGCATGCTCATGCTCATGGATTGGAAGAATTAATATTGTGAAAGTGGCTCTTCTACCAAAGCAATTTATAGATTCAATGCGATGCCATTCAAAATCCCCATGACATTCTTCACAGAATTAGAAAAATATCCTAAAATTCATATGGAAGTACAAAAGACCCTGGATACCCAAAGCAACCCTCAATACAAATAGCAATGCTGAGGGAATTTATAGGTTTCAATCTGTATTACAGAGCTATAGTCATAAAAAACAGCATGGTATTGGCACAAAAATAGACTCAGTTCAATGGAACATAACTGAAGACCAAAACATGAGTACATGCTATTTCAGTTACCTGATATTTGACAAAGGGGCCAAGAACATTCACTGAGAGAAAGACAGCATCCTCAGCAAATGTTGCTGGCAAAACTGGGGATCCACATGTAAAAGAATGAAACTAGACCCTTATATTTCACCTTGCTCAAAAGTCAAAACCAAATATATCAAAGAGCTCAATGTGAAATCTGAAACTCTGAAACTGTTAGAATAAAACATTGGCAAAAATCTACATGATATAGGTGTAGGAGAGGATTTTCTAAATCAGACATCAATTGCTTAGTAATTAAGATCAAGAATCAATAAGTGTGACCTAATTAAAATTCTTCTGTCCAGCAAAAGAAACAACCAAGGTAGTGAAGAGAAAACACACAGAGTTGGAGAAAATCTTCACCAGTGACACATCTGACAGAGGTTTAACATCCAGATTATATAAAACTCAAAACACAAAGACTCAAGAAAGTAAAAGACCCAACTTTAAAATAATGGGCTAAGTATCTGAACAGAGTATTCTTAAAAGAAGAAATAAAGATGGCTGAGAAACATCTTAGAAAGTGTTGAAAATCATTAGTAAGTAGGAAAATGCAAATTAAAAGCACTTTAAGATTTCATCCTACCCCAGTCAGACTGGCTAAGATCAAGAGAACAAATAATACTAAATGCTGGAGAGAATGTAGGGAAAGGGGAATGCTCATCCACTAATGGTGGGATTGCAAACTCCTGCCAACCCTATGGAAAGCAGCATGGAGAACTTTTGAAAAACTAAAAGTGAACCTACATTTGACACAGTTATACCACTCCTTGGCATATACCCAAAGGAATGATCCTATTGCAGACATACTTGTCCATCCATGCTTTTTGCTGCTCTTTTCAAAATACATGGAGATGGAAGGAACCTTAGGTATTCCTGAACTGACAAATGGATAATGACAATGTGGTTCATTTATCCAATGGAGTTCTACACAGTGGTAAAGAAAGACAAAATCAAAAAATTTGCAGAAAAATTTGCATGGAACTAGAAACTGTTATACTAACTGAAGAAAAAGAGTCTCAGAAAAACAAAAGATGTACATTCTCCTTCATATATGGATAATAGTCCCAAATCCTTATATGTGAGTAGATATACAGATGTAACTGCAGGAACCAGGATAACGAAAAGGAATCAAGGAGGTAAAAGAAAAGAAAGAACCTGAGAAAGAAAAACAATAGTAGACAGTGTTACTCAGAGAGACATGGATAAAAATGGGGTATTCTAATGGGAGTGGGGAGGGAGGGTTATACAAGGATAAAGGGTAAGAAGGAGCTCAAAAGAGCTGGGATCATAGGAGACTGGTATTCTCAAGGGAGGAGTGGGAAAAATGGGATCACTTTAAATGGGGAAGTCATTGTACAAGGGTTAGAGAGGGAGAGAGAGGAGAGATAATGTTTAGTTTTTTAATTTTTTAAAATTTTATTTATTATTTTTATTTTATGTGTATGTATGTATTGCCTGCATGTAGGTAAGTGCACCTGTGTCATGCAATGCCATGGAGGAAAGAGGAGGCTCTCGGATCCCCTGGGACTGGAGTTATGGACAGTTGTTAGCTGCGATGTGGGTGCTGGGGTACAAACCCAGGTCTTCTGCAAGAACAGCTAGTACCAATGTTCTTAACAGCTGTACCATCTCTCCAGCCCCTGTTTAGATAGTTTTTTTTTTTAAAAAGGAATAATATTAATCCAACAATCTAATGAAAAATTACACATACAATATCTCTACATGAGTCCATGTGTATAGCTAAAGGCTACACAAGAAATAGTGCCAGAGAGAAGAAACCTTTTTTTAGTTCTTGGTCAGGGTGGTCTAAGGACTCCTACAATTACACAGGCTATTGCCACAGTCCTTAATTGCCTCACAGAACTTAAAGGTAAGACCCTACTGCTGAATATAGAAAATATTTGGACACAGGACTTGGAGTAGCGGAGGTGGAACTGACCTGGAAACCACTTCCTCTGAAGGCTAGCTGTCAGAGCTTTGGATAACACTATGAAGGTGTCAAGGGAAAACATTAATCGATAGTCCAACACCAGCTTCAAGACCAAATAACCACATTAATGATGAACAGAGACTACGACATTGATGCAGTAGTGCCACTTTTATCTTGGGGGGCAATCAAGAGCTACTCAATTGGACTTTAAGCCCAATCAATGGGAAGAAACTCACTTATTACTGTAAGCATAACTAAATACACATGACTGGAGAGATCTTAGAGAAAACCCCAAGACTCTCACATCCCCAGATTAATGTAATTTCTTACTATGTACAATATATGTACCTTTATATTTCAGACAAATATCCTAGTAACTACTTATCAAAGAAGCTTCTTTTGCATGAGATGGAAACTATTACCAAGTTCCACAAGTGGTCACACAGAGACATTGTCTATGAATTTCCCAGGCCTAAGTGACATATCTACAATGCAGCCTCTATACCTAAGGCTCACAGAACATATAATAGGGGTAAGAGGGCACTAATGAATCTCTCAGTTTTCATAAATGAAGCTCCCTTATGCAGCAGAGGAACAGGACCATGAAAGGTCACAAATGGACAAAGCATACAGATTAAGAGAGTGCAGAATGCTGGTCCTTGGACAGGATTCCTATATTAAACTTCACACACCTAAAGGCTTAGGGAGCATTACGGAAGAGAGGATAGAAAGATTGTAAGAGCTAGGGAGGAGCTGCATGACCATATGAAAATAAGAGTCCACCAAGCTCCTGGGGCCCTTTTCATATGAATCTATAGAAATGGTGTCAGCATACACAAGTCCCATGTGAACTTATGCAGAAAAAACCTGGCATAAAAGTGGGGAAGTAGACAGCAGACCCTATCTTAGCAGAAGAAATATTGGCAATTGATTACTTCTAGGTGAGGAAGAGCTGATCTTCCTCACTCAAAGGACTCTAGATAGGCTAACTAGACCTCAGTAGATGAACTTGCACTGAGATACATCTGGGGACACTAACTTGACACAAAAGGCTTTAACACAAATGTCAGAATATTTGAATTCCAGTGGGGGTGGGGGGATGTGGGAGGGTGCCAATGGGGGAGAGGGTATAAAAATGATTAAGATTGATTGAGGGGACAGGAGAGACAGCTCAGCGGTTAAGAGCATGGACTGCTCTTGCAGAGGACTTTGGTTTGATTCCTAGCACCCACATGGTGGTCAACAACCATCTGTAGCACCAGTTCCAAGGGATCTGAGACCTTCTTCTGAGCTCCACAGGCACTGCACACCCGGGGGGAAGGGTGTACTTATACCCATGCAGGCAATACACTAATACACATAAAATAAAAATAATCAATAAAATATTTAAAAAACAACTGAGATATTTTGTATGAAATACACAAAAATTCAATAAAAACAAATTTAAAAATGTATATTTTGATACAAGCACTTGTTGACTGCTATATAATTTGTTCTAATTAATTTAGAAATTTGTCAGTCACAGTCATTTATGTATGTCTTTATTCAAGAATCCCTCAGTTTCACTTACACTGTTCAGCCCCAGTGTCTCTGTACAAGAGAATCCAGCTCTTTTATTCCTGCTCATCATTCCCCAAATATATGACTTTCCCCTTTTTCTTTTCTATTGATTTATAGACCTTAGTCTAAAGAATTTGATGGTAATATTTCTCTACTTTATAATAGTTTACTAATAGAGTATTGCTTTTCCTATCTCTCAGGAAAGATACTACATCAGTACAGATTGCATTTCTCAGTTTCATTACTTTTTAGTACACAATATCTTTATTCATCATTATCAATTAAATTCTTTGGCTTCCGTGGGTTTTTATTTTGCTGTTTATATTTTAATTTGTACAATTAATTGATGAATTAATTTATTTAAATTTTTGATAAGAAATCCAACAGGATTGTAAAAACATTTCTGACAGGTCTTCCAAAATTTTCATGCAATGTATTTTGATCATATTCAGACCCCTCTCCAATCTCTAACCCCACCCTATGATCCTACTGGCTTCATGTCTTCTATCATTATTTTTCTGCTTTTTAAGACCTATTAATTTTAATCTGAGTTTCCCAAATACTTTGGGGTATAGGTCTGTCAGAGTTTGGTCATCCTATTATGGTTCAAAACTAAATAAAACAAAATCTCACTCTCACAGCAGCTATCAAATTGCCAATAGATCCTCAACTAGGACTGGGGCATTTTGCCCACCTCAGGCAATCATTCTTGTTTTTTGTCTGGCCTTAGTGATGGTTGTTCTTCCCCTAACTTCCTCTTCTACTCTTCCCTCACATTCTTTACTTCATTTAACACCTCCTTATTCCATTATTCCCTTTCTCTTTTATATCACTGCATTCTAGCTCCCCTTTCATGACCCCTCCATGACCCCTTATTAGTTTCTTGACCTCTGTGGACTTTCCCACTGAAACAGATACATCTATCTAAAAATTCAATGTTACCATCCACTTATGAGAGAGCATATGGGATGTTAGTTTTTTTTTTTGGCCTGAGTTACTTCATTTAGGATTGATAGGTAAAAAGTTGGTGGAGAATGAGCGAATGGAGGATGAGGCACCAGACACAGATAAAACTCTCAGTGGGATAGAGCTTTATTTCACAGGGGACACGTTCCCTTTGGGGAAGGGAAAATGTCTGCCCACGGATTGTGAGCTTGGGCTTATATGGGGGGGTTGGGCTTCAGGGTGCTGAAGGCAGGAAGTTTTGGGGGGAAAAAATCAAGGGGGGGGGAAGCAGGAAAAGGATGGCTTGTAAACCTGGCTCCGTTTGGTCTGCCAGCCAGGATCTGGGTCAGGAAGTGTTAAGGGAAAAGCTGCTGTACTAAACAGCTCCTAAACTCTCTGGTTAACATGCAGGATCTGTTTGTCTTGTTTTTGGAGATCAGAGGCCAAGGTACTTATCAGCTCAGTTCCCTTTTTCAGGCTTGAAAAATCCAAAGTCCATAGGAGCCTGTTGGGGAGGAGGGAAGCTGCTGCTGTTTGAAACCCTAATAAGGATGATTGTTTCCTCTCCCATCCATTTAGTTGCAAATTTTGCAATTTTATTTTTCTTAAGGGCGGAGTAATTTTACTTTGTGTAAATGTTCTCTTATTTGCAAATGATAAGATTCTATGCATAAAAGACCTTAAAATCTCCACCAGAAAACTAGAGCTGATAAGCACATTCAGCAAAGTAGCAGGATAGAAATTAAAATGAAAAAATCAGTAGCCTTCCTATATATCAACAGCAGATGAACTGAAAAAGAAATCAGTGAACAATCCCATTCACAATAGCCTCAAAAATATAAAATATCTTTCAATAACTCTAACTGATGATTTTAAATACTTGTATAATACAAACTTTAAGAAACTGCAAAAAGAAATTGAGGAAGATTCGAAAAAATGGGAAGAACTTCCATGCTATGGATCAATGGAATTAATATTGTGACCTGGCTTGGTAGCACACGCCTTTAATCCCAGCACTTCGGAGGCAGAGGCAGGTGGATCTCTGTGAGTTTGAGGCCAGCTTGGTCTACACAGCATGTTGCAGGCCAGCTGGGACTACAGGGAAACACTGTCTCAAAAAGATCAAAATAAAAAAAAAGAATTAATATTGTGAAAAAGATCACCCTTCCAAAAACAACCTAGAAATTCGATGCTATTCCCATTAAAATGCTAACATAATTATTCAGAGAATTATTTTTTAATCTCAAATTTTATATGAAAATACAAAGATCCAGGATAGAACAAAACAATCCTAAGAGATAAATAACTGCTAGAGGTATCACCATCCCCAATTTAAAGTACACTACAGAGCTACATTAATAAAAACAGTCAGTATTGACATAAAAGCAAATACATTGATTAATAGAACAGAACTGAGGACAGATTTATTTCCACACAGTTTCAGTCACCCGATTTTTGAAAATGAAGCCCAAAACACAAATTGTACAAAAAACAATGGACTCAACAAAGGGTGCTTCTCAAACAGGATAGCTACTTGCAGAAGATGGAGACTGAATCCTTCTCACCTGCACATAATTCACCTCCACCTGAAGCATTAATCTCATGACATACCTGATTCAATGGTAAGACTTTTGAGGCCTCTTCTTGTCATGGCTTTGGCAATGTATAGAACTACCAAGCTACCATTCTTAGTAGAGGGCTGGAGTGTAGCTAAATGTTATATAATGTAGACATTCTCTAGTTGGGAGTAAGGGAAATTCACTACTAACTGATATAAAAATACAGATACAAATCAGTTTAGGTAAATGAAAAAGTAATGTATATCAGGTTCAAAGACTTAGTTGCCCCAAAATATGACCAAGGAAGTTTCCTGTTTACATCTCTGCTTCCAAGTTTTTCATGTCACCAGCCAGAGGTGGATGTTCATATAATGTTTATCTTCATTGAGTAAGCAGATAATAGCAATTGTCTGCAAATGCATGTCTCTAAGGGATCAAGACACATGTATGGTGTCTTCTACATTTATTGCTTTGGAGAATTTAATGTGCAGATAACAGTAGAATTTAAATAGCTTAACAAGAGAGAATATCAGAAATAGAAGTTTAGAACAGATGAATAATAAACTTACCTTAAAATATTAAAGTATTTTTCATATAGAACAAAAATTATCTCAATAGAACTTGTAGACTCAAAAGTATATGAATAAAGAAAGTAGTAGGAAAAGGGCAGGTATGGTGGTGCAGGCCCTTAATCCCAGCACCTGGGAGGCAGAGGCAGGCAGATCTTTGTGAGATCAAAGCCAGTCTGGTCTACATAGTGAGTTTCAGGCCAGCTGGGATTATAGGGAGATCCTGTCTCAAAAAGACCCTTCTCCCCGCAAAAAAGAAGGTAACATGGTTAACTTTTGTGTTCTAAATATCATATGGAATCAATATCACATTGGAAATTTGTCAATCTGCACAAATTTCAAGGAACAGGTAGCAAACTGAATAGGGGTGTAGAAATAGTGTTAAACAACAAAAGACGGAGAAAGTATTAAATATTAATATTTTTCATATAATCTTCCAAGAATAAGTTTTCATCCTAAAATCACACCAAAATTTAAGAATATGATGAATTATTCTTTATAATTTTGAAAAGTAAGAACTTCACTGAAAAAAGATACATGCTTAGGATTAATACCTTTCTAAATACATCCATCAGACTGTCTCTGAGGTTTTACCTTCCTAGTGTTAGCATCCTTTCATGGTTTCTTTGTCTTGAGTGTGGACAGGATCTCTGATCATCTCCTCACAAATGGAATGTGACATGGAGCAAGACATATGAGTCTGTGCATAAGGTGCTGTGTTCTAAGACTGCAAAGTTCACCTTGCCGAATGACTCTCTGCAGGCTTTGAGTAAGCAAACTGCCATATCATGAGACACCATCTGGAGAGACTCATACAATAAGGGTGGAGGGTGGCCTTCAGCCAGGACCCAGCAAAGAATTACCACCCTTAGTTTGTCAGTCTGCAAGAAATTGAACATTGCCAGCACCCTAAGATAGCTACCTTCAAATAACCTCACAGTTCCAAGCAATGTTTTGATTAAATTCAAATTGTAACTGAGCTGTGCCTAGACTTCCTACCCACAGAAACAATAAGATAATACATATGTTGGGCTTAAAACATGAGTGTGGTAATATTAAGTAGAAAAATAAACAGAATCCCCATCGTCCAATATCTTAAGAAGTTGTTTGCAATTTTATCTGCATGCTTATTTTTTCTGTACACAAGCAACCGGAAGATGAATAAATTTCTATCTCATTTTATTGCAGAGAAAATGTACCTTATTGGTAAAAGTTTGCTCAGTGTTGCTTTATTTTCATCAATAATATTATTTGTTTTTTTATATCAGCCTTATATATTCCCTTGTTACATATATAAAATGTCAATGGTGATCATTCTTCCAGTGTTCTACCACTGAGCTACCTCCTAACCCTTATTTCTTTTCATCAGTGTGATCATGATCAGTGTGTGTGTGTGTGTGTGTGTGTGTGTGTGTCTGTCTGTCTGTCTGTCTGTCTGCTGTTCTGTGTGTATCTCTGTGTCTTTGTATCTGTTTGTTAGTTTGGTGGCCAGACTTTTCCCTTTAGCAGTTCAAACTGGCCTAAAACTTTCTGTGTAGCCTAGGATGGCTTCAAACTCTTGGCCCTCTGGACTCTACCTCTAAGATGGGCAGATTGCAGTCAGGCACCAATGCATTCAGCTGATCAATGAAACTTCGTATTAAATTCACAAAGCTGATTGAGAAGAACATTACTGGATATTTTGAAAATATAACATACTGATTAAGATGTCTGTAGAGTATCTGTAGCAAGAGATGTTTGTCCATTGACTTTTAGCTATAAATATTAACCAGTAGCAATGATACTGACTTTCTGTTTCTCTTCACTCCATATTTTTTGACAACATGATATTATTAAATTGAAAACATACTTCTATCTGCTACACTTTGTAGCACTCAGACTATGTCTATAAAGAATAATGTTCATTTGTATCTCTTTAACTCTTTAAAATGTTTTAAAGTCATGGAATATAGAGTTATGTTCCATAGTTTAAATCTCTGTAATAGCTTCTGTAAAAGTAGGTCTAAGCACACATTTTACTTTCATTATTATAAGATTATTCCTTTAATAACGTATTTTTAGCAGGATTGCAGAACATTTAAAAAAATAAAAGAAAATGGGAAAATCATGTACTAAGGGAGAAATTGATGAAAATATATAAAGATTTTATTTCTATTTATATTTCTGTATATGACGCTCATGGAGGCCCAAATAAATCCTCTGAAGCTGTCGTTAAAGGTAGTTATGAACTTCCTGCCCAACACAGGTGCTGGGAACTGAACCCTAGTCTTGTGGAAGAGCAAATACTCTTAACTGTTGACTTCTGTCTCCAACCCCAGGAAAATAATTTAAAATGGTGAATAATGTTGAAGAATATTTAAAAGTAGAAATGAACAAAGGAAGAAAAGAAAGAACCTACATATTAAATATAGAAAGCATACCAAAATATTTCTCATATTTAGATTCTTCAATGAAATAATTGATGATTGCCCCAAAATTATCTGTGAAGAAACTGCTCTACTAAATTTTTATAACTATAGATTAAGTAAAGGGAAATTTTATAATAATGCATTTTAATAATTATAAGGATCTATAGACTATATTGTAGGATAGTGATTAGTATCTCTTTTCTAAACTACAATAGGTACATGTGTGAAGTGGGCCTTTTGATGAGCAGGGGGATATTCAATCCTGAGGTTAATCTTTGAGTAGTCTGTTGACTAAGTACTATTTAATTACATCCATTGACCACTGCTTGATAACAGGAGATTATTTTCATCTGTCTTAAATATCCAAAAATGGACATCACCGTCTTAGAATTGTAGTCTTGTAATTCTACTGAGTAGTAAAATGCAATTTTCAAGATGATTTCCTTTCATATTTAAATGGGGAAAGCCACTCAACTCAAATTAATAGTTCATAAGGAATTAAACAGGATACATTTAAAAAATGCAATATTAGTTTTATATCACCTTAAGAAAGAAAAGATGAAAGTGCCACAAGTTAATTGACAAATGAATTTTTAAATCAGAATAAGCTCATACAATACATCTTCTGTTGTAGAGAGTAGAGCACAGGTGTGCTTGATTTCCTGAGGATATACATAAACAAATGAACTGAGGAATGTAAAATTATTTTGCGTCTTTACAATTACAGAACAACTGCAAGTTTTAGAGGAAAAATAGCTTTTAGATCAGACCACATTCTATCTGCTTTTCCACTGACAGTTCAGTATTGCCTGTGCTTTATCTAGATTTAGCCTTAACATAACTCTTTCATCAAAGCCACCACTCTGACATGTAGGTGACTGATTCTAATGGAGTTAGGAGAAAAGAAGACAAAGGAAAGGCTGTCATGTCTCCACCAACAGCTTACCACCCAACATGGACCATTATTTCTTTTAAAGCTTTCAAATTTGACATTGAGCAAGAGGGTTGACCAAATAAAACAACAAAGCAATTTCCACTGCTGAGCATGCCAAATGAATTAGTAGAGTTTTCTCCTGAGTTATTTCTTCCTAAAAGGAAAGTTTGGAGACTAAATGCATCTTGAAAAACATTCACTAAAATGCATAGACTTTTGGTTACAAGTACTTTACCATTAAAACCCAATACCTGTATATTTACTAAATTATCCTATTTATTCTAAAATAGGATGCTTCCTCTCTCTTTAGTTTTTGAACTCATGACCCCTATACAATATCAATTTTTAATATATGTTTAGTGGCCCCTAGGGGAGAACTTACCGTTATTGTTTAAGTTGACATAGCACAAATGTGCCTGCTAAACATCTACGTTTCTACTCAAAGACAAACCTGACTCAACCTTAATCAGTGAAACTACTCTTTGCAATGGATAATAGAGAGTATAGAATTCTTGGCTGCTCATGGTGTTGAAAAAAAAAATCGGTGCCAGCTGAATATTCAGCCTGAAACAGGATATTTATAACAGCCACTCTTCTGTGCTCAAGGAACATTGCGGAAATGGAAGAAAGAATGTAAGGACAAGAAGATAGGAAGAAAGGTGGCGAATTGAACCACTGCAATCATGAACTTGCGTAGGTACAGCTGCCTTCATTGGGCACACATAAGACTGGACTTGTTAACAGTCAGTTATGGAAGGGAAAGTGCTTCATGAGGCCCTTACCATCCACAATGAAGTATTGGGGTAAGATTCCAAGTTCAATTGGATAGTATCATACCTATGGTCACTCAGAAGGCCCTGGTTAAACTCAGTGGGACACACACACACACACACACACACACACACACACACACACACAAACACAAAACCCACAAAGCTGTGTATATGGGAAACTGACCTGTAGTGAGGACATGGTATAAACCAGGGGCGGAAAGATGTAAAAGAGTCAGGGGTGAGAGTATTCAGAGTGGCTGCCAACACTTCCTCAGGGCTGGGGTGTCTTACCTTCTTCCCCATGCCTAAGCTGGAATTTTCTCTGAATTGAGTTTAGATGGGACTTGTGAATGAGCCAGAGTTGGTAGATGACTAAAAGGAAACAGAATTTTCAAGACAACTGGTCAGTTACTCATATTCTGCATTTTTTTTATATTTATATTTTTATTTTTTTAGAAGAAGCATTTCATTACAGCTTTACCATACTCAATAACATTTTAAAAATGAATTATATTTGATGAGGAAGCATAAAAATTTACATCATATTAATATTCTGCACTGCACCTTATGTTTTGAATAAATAAGCTTTATGATATTGAAAAAATATTTTTACAATATAGAGTTTTAAGTGCAAAACTTAGTTCAAGCATAGACAGGCTTCATTTTTCCCCACAATTTAAAGTCTCCAGAATGGACTAAATCAGAGTTTAATCACCCTTCAGTTCTTAATGTGAAAAAATGTTCTAGAGTTCATTTTTTAAAAATGGAATTCTAAACTTGGAAATACCCATTTTCAATGTTAAAAAGGGAAGTGAGTCAATGGGTACAGAAGGCAGTCCTCAGTTCCAGAGAAGAATTTCCAGTGCATTCTATGTCAGAAATGTATATTAAAAACAGACAAAAGCAGTACATGGGCCTAACTTAACTGAGTCTGTGTTTATACAGTCCATGATCTAAAAATGGTTTCCATATTTCTAAATGATTGCAGAAAAATACTAACATTAACATGAAAACAATGTAAATTCCAGCCGTTCTGGGCCACAAATTAAGTTTCATTGTAACTCATCACACTCCCTTGTTTATCTACTCCCTGTGGTTTCTTTCCACACATGACTGCATTGAGTAGTCATGGCAGACACTTATAGGTTTCACCACTTAAGGTATTTATTATCTGACATTCGGCATATGGAATTGACTGGAAATTTACTGTAAGCATTCCTGAAACTAAAGTAAACCTCCCAGTATTCATCAGGTTACAGACAGTAGCCCCTCCTGGCATTATCAAAGTGGCACATCCCAATCTTTGAAGAAATATTTTGGTTGTGATTAGTTTAAATGAAGGAATGCAATGGGAAATAGCACACATGTGTACCCTAAAACACACCACATTTTCTGGTATTCAGCTATGAAAATATGTGTTTTGTTTTCTGTGGAATGGCTTTCCTGAAATCTATTTTGATACAAATGAAAATTTCACCTAATATTAATCATATACTTTTAGATCATTTAACACTGTCTATGAAACCTGCTTTCCTACTGTGGAATCAGCTTTTTAAAATGGAGCTGGCATTTAGGAGAAAATGTAAACACTCTTACTAGCCCCGAGCTCCCCATGTAATAAACGTTTACAAGCTAAGGTACAAATATAACTTTAAATTTGAATTTTGGTTCCTGTTTCTCCCTCATGACCCTTCCATGTCCCCAACCCAATATAATGTCTGTTTGTCTTTGTAGGTATGTATGTATGTATGTATGTGAATGACTTTTACAAATATCGATATTGTCTGGATAAATGAATGTTACCTAAACTTGCAACCAAAAATTAATTTAGTGTCTTGAGATCTCAGTTTTTTTAAACAATATAAACAAGATTACTAGGCCTTGAACTCCACTTGTAACCTAAACATAAAACTTTAATCCCTTAACATCTTTCTTTATCCTTTACCCAAAACAGTGTGTGTGTGTGTGTGTGTGTATGTGTGTGTGTGTGTGTGTGTGTGTAATTTCTAGATATCAAGCACTGCAAACAGCAGATATTCATCAGAAGCATGAAGATTGTCCCATTTGTGTTGTAAACATCGGGTGAGATGAGATTGATAACATCTGTTTGTGCTTGTGTGTGCTGTTCTAGGTCAGTAGGAGTCAGAAAGAGCAAAGTACTTGTATATTAAGATAACGGTATTCTTTTACTTTTCTGTTTATTTCTGTCTGTACACTTTCAATATGTAGACAGAAAGGCCTGTGTCTGAGAGCACTGTTCTGAGAAATCTGAAGAAACATGTTCTCAGAGTAGTTTGAGTGCCCCTAGCTCAAATGGATGCTAAAAATCAGTCTATATTATTCAGACATCTCCATTACATGACATTATATGTTTGTTGTGATAATACCATTGCTGAAAGCAGTGATAATGGAAAAATGAATTATTCATGGTATGTTGCAAGTAATATGTGGATGACATTGGTTTGTGGTTTTAAATGCTGTTCTGTGTTTGTAAGGTGTCAGAGGGAGAAAACATCTTCCCTGGTTAAAGGTACTTTAAGACACAATTCCTCATTTCTTTCCCATATCATGAAAGATGTACTGTTAATAAATACAGAAAAAGTACTTCGTTCAGAGGAACAGTTCTGATGGGAAAAAAAAAGAAAAGAAAAGAAAGAAAGCATAAAAAGAAATGGAACAGTTCTGAAAGGTGATCAGGCTTACTCTTTGTTAAGTGACTCTTAACAGAGCTAATCTTTCTTTCTTGAATCAGGAACTGCCACACTGTACCACTCACCAGTTGTATGATACAATGGATTACGTATTTCAATAACTATTTCATATGTACATTGAAGAATATATATGGGGAGATAATAGGCATGGCTTAGTGGTTAATAGCACATACTCCTGCAGAAACCAGAGTTGGATTCCCAACAACCGTATATTTTGACTCACAATTTTCTTTAACTCCAGCTCCTGGAGGATTTATCTGCACTCATATGCAAATCCCCGCCCCCACCACATATGCACATAATTTAAATAAAAATAAATCTTTAAAGAGTATGTTTGATGCAAAAGTAAATTTAGTTGATTATATATTCAGAATGTCTAATTCCAAGTGAATTTTTTAGTCTGCAGTATTCATTAGTTACTGAGAGAAGCATTGAACTATACAAGTGTATTTTAACCTTGTCAATGTCTCAATTTAGTTATTTTATTCTATGATTTCTATTTTCTCTTGTCTGTTTTTATGCACTATATCTTCTATTTCAAGAAATATTGCTTTAAAACTATATGTTATTGATCATTTAACTATCATCTGTCTATTTCTATTGTCATAGAACTGCATCTTTTGCAACATATTGAACAATGCCTCCTTAAACATTCTTAGAAACTTGTGTTGGAAGAATGCTATAAAAAAATCATAAGACACTGTGTGTAATACTAGAGACATCACCTCAAGAGTCTAAGAGTTGTAAACCTGATATCAAAGTTTCAACAAGGTTGGTGGCTTCTGATTGCTATGAAGATGAACATATCTTCCATCTTTTCTCTGTTTTTAAGTATTTACTGGGCATTTGAATCAATGTTTGGTTAAAATATCTATTACCCCCAAAATTCTCTATATAAGCTATTCTCTTTGTGTACCTGTCTGTGTGAGAAATTTTTCTATTTTTAAGGCCAATTCCACAGGTAATAGGAGGTGATTATAATGAACTTATCTTTATTTCATTAGTGATGTAAAATCTTTTTTCAAATAGGTCAAAAGCCTACAATGCCATGGGTTGGGTACAATGTAACTTTGGTGGACTCGAGTGCCACCTGTAATGTCTAAAACATGGGTAATATAACATCTGGATTGCATAATCATTTGATATAAAATAATTAATATGATTGGTATTTTTCCTCACCTATCACAATTAATGAAAGGATTGCAAAATATATTAACTCCATATATCTAATTCTCAGTTTAAATTAGAGATGGTTTCGTAAATGTTAGCCTACGTTTACCTCAGTATCACATATAACATTATATTTTCCACTGCTGATCTTTATTTCCATGAGAAGGAAAAGGAAAAGAAGCCCCCTTCCAGGAATCTGGTGATCCTCTTGCCAGCCAAAAATCAATAGTTCTAATGCAATTAGGAGCATTTTATTAAGGTCTTCTTCCTTTTCTATCTATAATAAAAGACATGTCTAAATCCTCCATTTTACAATAATTTATTCTTTGATAATTTCATACAATGTATTTTGATTATATTCAGACCACTTCCCCCAACCGCAGATCCACTATCATCTTCCTATGTCACAACCCTTTCATACCTTTTATTATTTTTGAAGTTTGATCAAATCAAATTTGTGCCCTCAAAAATACTTTTGGGTGTGGGTCCTTTCCCTTGAGCATGGTCAAAATGATTCAGCATGGATCCTGGAAGTGGGCACAAAGCCCACCACTAGCTGAAGAAATATTGACAATTCATAGCTTTTGTGAGCGGTAGTTGCTTTTCATTAAGGATGTGATGCTGGATAGATTAATAGCCCTTTCCAACCTTATGTGCATTGGGTTTGCTTCATCATTATAATATCACACAGGCATCTCTGGAGCAAGCCTATAATCTAATTTAATAAAAAGAGAGGAATGAAAAATATTTTCTTAATAACTCACTGAGATGTTATGAGAACCACAAACATCACATATAGCTACTACTAAAACATTAAATAGCTACTGTCCCTTGAGAAGCCCACACCCACATTTTGGTATGCCTTATTCTTTCTGTGAGCATTTCCCTCTTAACTCCTTGGCTTAAACTTCATATTAAAAATATTCTTTAAACCAAAGTGACAGTGTATGTCTTTGATCCCAACAGTCAGTAGGCAAATGTTGGTGGCTTTCTGTGAGATCCAGGTCAGCCTATTCTATAGAGTGAGTTCTAGGCAATTTGGGGCTACAGAGAAACCTGTGTCAAAAAAATGTCTTTTAATAAACTTTTAGTCTTCTTTAAAAAACCCACACACGTTAGATCTGGACTTTGTTCTTTTCCCAAACACATTTCTTTCTACTTTTAATAAACTCCAATGCTGCTTCATATGTCTGGACTGAAATTCTTTTCCATGTTGAGGTCAAGGGTTCAGTTTAATCAGTTCATAGTTTACAGTGATTTCAATGGACACTTTAAAAATATTTCATTGTTTTATTGCTTCTATTGAGTCATATTAAAAATTGCATATATTTATTTCCCTTATGTAATGCTTACTATTTTTTATTAGTTTGTTATACCTTAGGCTGTTTCTGAAAACAACATCTCACCCGAATTAGCTAATATTGTACTCAATGCTGAAGGACTGATAACTTTCCTATAAGGATTAGAGATAGCACCACACATTGTGATTTCAAAACATATACTTTATACTGACTGGAGTATTTTTGTCATTCCATTGAATAATAAAAAACCAAAGTAAGAAATCACATTTGGAAAGGAAATTGAGATGATCGATATTGTGATATTAGTATTATATAATAATTATAGAAAATTCTGTTAGCAAGTACATACTCAATACATTCATGTGTAATCATGCTCAATACAAAAATACAATATTTCTCTGTGTGAAAAATATCAAAACTCTCCAATCTACTTTTATGTGCTATATAATAATGGGGCATATTTTCCCATTTCTCCAAATATTACTATGATTTTTTTTCCTTTTGGGAATACAGACACCTGAAACTTATGCCCTCTTCTTTAATGTTTCACATAACTTCTCTTTCTAAATATTTTCTAAATATTCAGATATTTGAGTTTCTTTCTGGGCTTTCTGTCATCGATTATCACTGTTCAACTTTTCAGATGTTTGCTTTAATGTCTGCTTTGATACTTACCTTTTAATATGGTTATTTCCCTTTTCAGTTTTTGAACTTCCATTTTATATTCTTAAGGCTTCTCAGTCTTTTGACTATTTCTTTGAATAGAGACAGCTCAGTCATCTAGAAATCTAACCCAAATATTTGGAACCAAAATATTTGTTTCTGTTCTCTAGCTCAATTATCACTGCTTATGCTAATTTCCTTTTCTGCTTATGCCTACAGTTGCTTCTGAATCTGTTAGTGACATAGCATTTTTGGATTCATCTGTAGAAATTAAAAAAGAGAACAAAATGTCTTCTTAGAAACAGATCTTTCCTCCAAAATGAACCAATAAATCAGGTAGCACTTTGCTATTATCAGTAATGAAAATGGTTTGAAGTGGACTTGTTGCTAAGTGCCATTGTCTGCATGACCAGGTACCCTGTGAAAGTTGAGAATTTATTTCTTACTGCTCAATATACAAATCAAGCCACAAAGCTTTGCCGTCTGGGAGTGGCCTCCATTCAAAAGGTTGCTTCATTGATTATGACATAAAATAGCCGAATTGGTGGGAATCTTCCTAGGGTCTTCTTTATAAAGGCATTAATCCAGTCCATGAAGCCTCTATCTCCGTGATTTAATGACTGTGTCAAGGCCCCACACAGCTCCTAAAACAATTTTTTTGATAGGTGTGGTTTCTACATAAGAATTTAGAGGAGTACATACATTCAGACTTATCAGCATATCAGTACATACAAGGGTTCAAGTCCTATTTCTAAAGTTGTGGTCCCATTGATATACCACACTATGCATAAGGGATCCTCCACTTTTTTTTAACTGTTCAACAAATTCCTTCTGTCTCCCAACCTCCCTAAGCCAGTCTTTTCAAGATGTCGGTACTCTTAAATACATACCACTTTTCAAAATCTATAACTATCTAAAGTTAAATAAATACATACCACTTTTTCAAAATCTATAACTATCTAAAGTGTATGGCCTGACTTATATCACTGGGTATCCAAATCATTAATACTATGTTTTATTAAAAATTACTGTCCTATGATCATTACTATACTTACAAACAAAAATGCAACTGTTCAGCTTCTAAATTGTTCAGTGCAGAAAAGTTCAACAGGGAGGGAGTCATCAGTATCGCTAAGCTAAAATCTTTCTTATAGGAATAATGTTAGTCTTTCAAAAAAGGACTATCAATTGTATTCTGATTTTCTAGCATGAAAAATCATAACCTGGGTAGCACATACCAATCCAAATTTTAAATATTTTATTTATTCTTTTTATTTTATTTTATACATATGTGTGTGTGTTGTCTAATGTATATAAGTACACTCTTACTATGCAATGCCCAGGGAGGTCAGAAGAGGGCATGAGATTTCCTGGAACTGGTATTACAGACAGTTGTTAGATGCCATGTTGAGAACTGGATCTTGGACCTCTGCAAGAGTAGTCAGTGCTCTTAACTGCTGAGCCACATCTCTAGCTACCAGATCTAAAAATTTTAAATGATACTTGCATATTATCTTACACAGGATGTGTTTCATAGTTTGCTCAATTGGATATTTGTTGATTAATATTTCAGAGCAATTGGAATTCACTAATATTGTAAAATAAACATCACTGAACATGTATGTTACACCCTAGTTTACTTGGATTGTTGTGAGGCTAAGTCTAACAAATAAAAGGGGGGTATAATTTATATGAGTTTCAGTTATTTTCAATAATGAATCTGTTTTCATACAGAGAGAAACATTCATTTTTGGGTAGTTAATTAGCTCATTCTTCATTAAATCAGATTGGAAAGAGTCAGAATATGAACAAGTATACTGGTGCCACAGAGAAAAAAAATAACACTCTTAAACAATTCCTAAGCATTATTGATGAAACAACAGAACATTATGATTACTGAACTAGTGGAGATTTTATACACAAATATGAATATATACATATGTTATTTTCAAATTTAGATAATAAAAAACAAAAATATTGTCCAAATGCAGTGCTTTTATTGGTATGTATTAAAACGATAAACTATTTTGAATTACTGAAAAATAAAACATTTGTACTTTAAAAAGGTAAAAAATGATTTGGGGACAAGAATAATAGTATAGAAGAGCTGGAGAGATGGTTCAGCAGTTAAGGGCACTGACTGTTCTTTCATTGAACCTGGGTCCAATTCTCAACACCCACATGGCAGATAACAACCATTCATAACTCCACTTACAGAGAATCTGATGTCCTCCTCTGATCTCAGCAAGCATTGTACAAAACAAGCACACTTAGATATATGCAGACAATATATTCACACATATAATAAAAATAATAAATACAATAATTAAAAAATCCTATAGGTATGAACTTACTTAAGATTATCTAAAGTTATGCTTTACAAACAATTTAATACTCTATTATCTTGCTCAAATTGTGATTCTTATTAGACTTGTAAATAATTCTTCACTAAGATGCTTCACCAATAGGGAAAACCTTGCATTAGTGCTGTCCATTTAGAAAAGAGATTAAAGGGAAAATGCTAAGTTTGGGATCCATGAGAA